>NC_060138.1:504401863-504704893 GCF_021461385.2 Schistocerca piceifrons | reverse complement strand
AGATAAGTAATTAAAGATAATTGAGGGTCACTGTAGATCATTTTCCTAGTTTTATCTCTTGTGAAACTTAATTTAAACCTAGATTATAGATGTGATATGGCATAGGTCAACCTTCGATCCATTGTAGAACTTGGAAACCCACTCAGGGAATATTCGTTCACATTTTTGTTGAACACAGTTGGTTTTTACCATCCTGTATTAAAATATTTCCTTTTATCAATAGTGCAATTTATAAACAATGTTTTGTGAGTAGAATAAAATTTCCAATGGTAAACTTAACTGCTTTTTCGACATTATTTTACCAGCTAACTAAAAATAGGAAAGCCTTGAACCCCTTCCACTAAATTTAGTTAGTATTAAGATTCTTTTACAGGGAGTGCAGTGGAGCTGACGCTGAAATCATTAAGTATTTAGTTATATCATCGCTAGTCTCACTGAACTCTTCTGAATTCTACATGTCATGTGTGGTCTGGCGTCTCCTTACCAGCAACAGGTCCCAGGTTCAAACTAGTCAATTCCCTAAAAAACACGTTCAGAGCGTCGTTGCGCGAAAGTGGTAGGGAGACACGATATAGAACAAACAGACACCACGCAGAATGTTAGAAAGTGTTCCAAAAACGAAATCTGCAACCTACAAATGGTAATCTTCGGGGGTTTGACAGTCAGCTCTGCCGAACTTCAGCGAGCAAAAACTTGATCCAGATGACCTATGTGATCATCTAGGGTTCGACTATAAACCACTGCCGGCCGCTGGTGGCCGAGCTGTTCTAGGCGCTTTAGTCCGGAACCGCGCGACTGCTACGGTCGCAGATTCGAATCCTGCCTTGGTCATCGATGTGTGTGATGTCCTTAGGTTAGTTAGGTTTAAGTAGTTCTACGTTGTAGGGGAGTGATGACCTCAAATGTTAAGTCCCATAGTGCTCAGAGCCATTTGAACCATACATCGTCAAGGTAATTATGGACGAAGACAATTTTCAAATCGCCCCGAACGGCATCTAGTGAAGGAGATAATACAGCTGCATCCGTGGCCAAACCGAAGGGAACTCGATTGAATTCGAAAAGGTTCCAGTCGGTGCAAAATGCTGTGACCGGCTTCGACACTTCCGATCAGGGAATCTGGTAATACGCCTGGTTTAAATCGAGGATGGTAAACAGCGTCGCGCCTGAGAACCATGTGAAACAATTGTGTATATCTGGAAGTGGCACAGATTCCACAACTACCTCCCTGTTAAGACGACGGTAGTCTATAGCAACACGAAAATCTTTGCCTTGTTCTTTCGGAACCAAGAAAACGGGTGTTGCATACGGCGAGGTGGATGGCCTAATTACCCATTCTTGGAGCATTTTATTAATTTTTAGCTTTAATATCCCCATCTTCGGAGGTGATAAACTATATGGCGCCTGGCGGACAGGAACCCTGTCAGTCAAGATTATCTCATACTCCAACAGTTTCGTCTCGCCTAACCACTCGGACAACACCTCTGGTTACCGCTCAAGGACCTGTCTCAAACCCCGCACTTGCTCGGTGGAAAGATGACAAAATTGCGCAATGTTCCACCTCCAATACATCAGCATGAACTTGTAACGGGACTAACAACAACAACAATTTCTGAATATGATCTAAGGTTTCAATACGTTATTCTGAAATCCCTTCAAACAATTTTTACAATAGGATTCGGCAGTTTCAAAAAACAATCAGAATACACAGTTTTACATTGCACTCCCATACCTTTATCTTCACTCTGTACAACAGGCTCGTCTCCCAAACCTCCCTCATCCAAAGCAAGCGCAACGGTCGAAACTTGCAATTACGAACGGCAAAGACAATTTGATTTCGAAGTTCTTGCGTAGAATCACTGAGATGGACAGTCGATAAATCCGTTAAACAGTTATTATAGTGATTTAGGTGAGCTTTCACGCGGCAAATTTGCCTCTGCGTAACTTGAGAAGATATTAAAAACTCGAGTGTACCACCAATGTCGTCCACCTCCACCTCAATGCGTGCAAGCCACTCACCCACATCAGCAAGGTAATTAGCAGAAAGGGAGACCGGAGTATCCTCCACCGCCACCGGGAGCCGGGCCGCCCACTCGTCAACATTGCCCTCCACGGGCAAACCGCGTACGCGCGGCTCTTAAATTAAATGCTCGCGGCGCAAATATGAAATTCCAGAACCTTTCCGTCCACTCATGCTGGGCAACCTCCTGAAACTGCAAAACATATTAGCTAAATTTACCAGACATTATTATCACAAGCTTGGACCATCAACACTAAGGGTAGGAAAGGAACCCCCACCCCCCTTATTAGTTCCGCTACCAGTTAGCTGTGTGACTGCTGAAGTTACGTGCTAGAGAAACCAAAATTGGAATTTAACCATAGCTACTCAAAGGAGGTAGGAAGCTGGGGATCTTTGCTGATGGACAAACTTGTGGTTGGTACATAACTTTAATTTCAACTAAAGAACAAAGTAATTTAATTCGGACCTTTGCCCTCTTAAGAAAATATCAAGTCTTTAATTTTCGGACGCTTGCCCTTCACCAAGTTTAGAAAAATTATGTGATTGGAAAATAATATCTGATGGCAAAAGGATCACAGACAGTCACCACCATAAGCACCCTGTTAAGTTTATTGGTTACGTAACCAAAATTTACACAACACTAATGATTCACCTTGACTTATTTATAAAAAGATCTCGTCCGTCCCGGCGGACAGGTCGGATATTTAACTAAAGGATGGTAGCACAGCTTATACACTGTGGTACTCGGAACCAACGACACGACGGCTGACAGGTATTCAAGGTATTAGGTATCGGGCGTTGTCTGATGTTTTCCCCGATATCTACCCCAGATAGCGCCTGCGGGGTCACGTCAAGTATCTTGAAAACGACGAAACTGGTCGACTATTCACGTACTTATGTCTTGAGCATCTACGAAAAGAGGTATAAGGACAGTGAAACTACCGTTTATCGCTAATTAGTTGGACCTTCACGACTTTTTATAGAACTTGGGTTTGGGAGGCCTATCTTCTAAGTAAAGTAGGATAGATGGTGACCTGTGGCATCTCTGTCAAAGTAGCACAATGCTGGTGCATGCTCAAGCTTTTCGGAGCACACAGTACATTGTTGAACATAGAGCTCCGCTGCAGATCACCCCTGCATGTTGACCCAGCAACATCGTCAGTTACGATTGCAATGGGCATCGGACAACAGGGATTAGACCATGCATCATTGGAAACGTGGTGGCTGTTCCGGGACTCACATTTTTGGTACACTAGGTCGATGCTATATTAGTTTCAGGAGCATTGTAGCGAACGTACCTTGATGTATCGTAGACTAAATTCGCCTGATGTAAATCGTGTGGGACCCATCTGGGTTGCTATCAGGTGCCATCACGGCGTATGCAAAACAGCGGCTCGTTATTTACGCGAATTACATGAACAGTGTGTAGATATCTAATGCCACATATCTCCACAAACTAGCTGCAAACTATTGGATCCCTAACATGCAGAACAAATGATGTATTTCGTTCCATAGATGGACAAACAAATTGTTAAGCATGTGGTCATAATGTTCTGGTTCATCAATGTATACGTATTGCAATTTGAAAGACCTTTGTAGGTCCAGTCTTATACGTATCGATGTATATTCAGTTTTGTAGAGATCCAATTTTTCATTGAATTCTCCACTGTTTTCTTTGTCGGTTGCACTGTTAGGTAAACTGTCCTGCGAATGGGAATTAAATGCTTAGCCCATCTGATAACTTTCATCACACTGTCTGAAACTGTACAAGTCCTAAACTAAAGTAAAATTTAGAATCGCATACACTACTCGGCATTTGTCATTTTGATCAACAACTTACATGAATGTGTCCTTTTGTTTGAATTAACTTATAGTGGCATCCTATTCTAGCAGTGGTTAGCTAATGGGGAGTTAGATCTTAATCGATAGCAGATACTTTCGTAATTTCTGCTCGAGATCCCGGACGATAATACTCGTACCAAATTATCCATATTTTCAGTAATAAAGAAATGATGCAACAGGGTGTAAAGGAGAAGTCTGAAACCAACCGCCAATGCCTAATAGCATAGTTCTATAACGAGATGTTTCGTATTTGTAACTTAACAATAGACAGGACTTCAAACTCAGCACGCACTATGCTGCTATTTGTCCAACTCACTTTTCCAAGACTGCCTTCCAGTCTTGATCTCCACAATGTGAATGACTGATATCACACAACGAAGTTATATCATGAGTGGAGGGTCAAGAGTTGTTTTCCATGCTATAAGGCCAGTGGTTGCAGAATCAATACTGAGATTTAATTGTCTTGATTGAAAATTTATATAAGGAGCTTCTGGTCAGTCAAAATTGGTCATCATTTCATGGATCTGCGATAGAGACAAATAATTTTTATTTTAGAAATTAAGATCATTTATTTGACAGACTAGACAGTTTCAAGTCTCGTAAAATCTGCAGAAGCAAATGAAACCGTGAGTTTTGTATGACTGGATGAGGAGAAAGTGGCAATAGGACGGTCTTGAGTGGCTGGGAGTGTACTGTCCGAAGAGCTTGTAGTTCTAAGCAAGCACCAACGGCAGCTATCACGTAACTTCGTTAAGACTGGAACAGCACGGAAGACTGCTGAAAAGGATATTCAAGGTAATGCCAACGAGAGGATTTGTTGTATAAGACCTAGGCTTGATGCCATTTTAAATGAACTGTACCAATTACATCTAAAGGTTGCAGCACATCTTTCTCCTGTATCATGGGAGTGTGCTGATGGTGTGTCTTTATTAAGGTTCGAATTGAACCATAAATATGCAGAAGTCAAAATTTCATCCTCTGTAGGCACAGCAATTGTCGCCGTAAGAGGTAACTGTACGATATTCCGTAGTCAGTTTCACGGAGAAAAATTTATACAATGCGATCCTCTTTATATTAAGCAAAGGACTAAATTTTTCACCTGCACATGGATCAATACCGTTATTTTCATGAATAGTGTTAAAGATACCGTAGACAGGTTCCTTCAGATGCTGTAGAAAAAATACGAAGGGAAACGCGCAGTGCACTTTTGAAAGATCATCCTCAGTGGAGTAACTTAATCTCCATAGAAACAGCTACACCACGGAAACTACAAGAGGGCCCTGATATTGTTGTACTGAAGACTGACAAATGTAATCAACCGTTTTATTATCTAGTAGTGCGTATGAAGATAAAATATACGGTACACTGATTCTACATTCAGCAGTACTGACTGGGACGCTACTGGACATGTTCAAAGGAAAAACTGTGCCCTCTTCAATTCCTCCTCCTCACCTAGAGAGACAGTCAAGAGGATAAGACCAGGTGGTTTCGCACCACCAAGACTACATGGCGTTCCAGAAATTTATAAAGAAAGTCTTCCTTTGCGTCCAATAGTGAGCACCGTTGGAGTTTCAACATATGATGTAGTCAGACATTATGCTTCTTTGCTGCTACCTTTGGTGGGCAAATCCTCACATCAGATTCGCAACTCAGCTGACTTCATCAAGCACTTTGGAACGTTTAGTTACTTCTGATGTGTTATCACGTCCCTCTAGTGGATCACGTCTCTCTAGTGGCTTCTTTCACACTTGTTGGTATTAAGTATTAGGTAACTTCTCGGTAACTTCTCTCCTCAACTTCTTTTATGTTCCACCAAGTATTTATTGAACAGACCGTCATCAGTGCTATGTCCAGCCATCCGTTTCTATAGGTGGACAACCATCTTATGGAATATTCAATTAAGGGAGTAGTTGCACTCCCAGCTACTCTTAAGCCATCTGCACTTTGGCGGTGTGTAGACTGTACTTTCATGGGATGGACTCATGGCGAGGATACATGTATAGCGTTTCTACAGCACCTCACCTCCATTCCTAACAACGTTCCGTTCATTATGGAAGCAGAAAAATATGGTTGTCTTCCTTTCTTGGATGTCTTGATTAGACAGAAGAATGACGGCTCTCTGGGGCATTCAGTTCATCGTCAACCCACTTATACCGATATTTATTTAGAAGTTTCGAGTCGTCATCACCGGTCGCAAACTGTGAGCATTTACAAGAAGCTCACACAAATCCAGATGGTGTATCTAAAGATCTCGCCCACCTAACGACAGTTTTTAGGGTTAATTGATATTCTACCAGGAAAATTTACACGGGGCTACCAGTTAAAAACCAAGAATCGGGAAATGGATACATAACAGAGCACACTGGCAAAGTCTTTGGCTTTCCTTCCTTCTGTGGGCCACATTTCGTTTAACGCAACAAGAATCCATCATAAATTTCAGGTGAAACTTGCTTTCCACTCACCACCTAAGACTGTGGACCTTCTGAGCTCAGTGAAGGACTATTTGTTTGGACAAAAGGCCCGAAGCCGGCCTCTGTGGCCGAGCGTTTCTAGGCGCTTCGATCCGGAACCGCGCTGCTGCTACGGTCGCAGGTTCGAATCGTGCCACGGGCATAGATGTGTGTGATGTCCATAGGTTGGTTAGGTTTAAGTCGTTCTATATATAGGGGACTGATGACCTCAGATGTTAAGTGCCATAGTGCTTAGAGCCATTTGAAAAGGCCGGAATTTGCAAGATACTTCGCCAACATGGTGTGGCTTCCCTAGATAACGCCAGACACACCGAGAAAGAACACTGAACTGAACACCAACGTTGTATTCATATTTTGCTACTAAACACGTCCGCTATTTCCGGACGTTATATATTCACTGGATATTCTACGGAGAAAGTTGAAAGAATGATTCTGAGTGCAACTACGTCCATTTACAATCCGTGGAAATACTCCTGGTGGAAAGTTTCATGAAGTGGGATAGCTACTACCAATTGTGCGGTGCATGGAAACCCACCATCCCCGCGACTTTCCGTAATCGAAGGGGACAGAGTGCGTTGAGGGCCGCGGTAAGCGGTATTGCAGAGGATAGTCGAATTCTGTTGGTCAATAAACGAGGCGCTGCCGCCGGGTAGTGTGATCTGTCTCTCAACTTGATTTTGGCGCAAGTGGTGAATGCCCACCTAGTCCCGTATACTGCGGAGCGGAGGACGTGTTCGTCAGTCTTCGATAGCACACTTTAGGATGACTGGTGGGTGCCCTGTTGAAGTACCGTAGAATGTATTGAACGACGACCTGCTGCAAACCCGAAATTTGTTTGCACGTATGTGGTGTAATTTAATCTGTCTGCAAGATGCAGAGAGTTCCATTACATTAAACTGTTGCTCTGTTCAAATGTAGCAACACTCGTATTACACATGGGACGGTCAACATCTGGTGACAGTGTGGTAATAGCTGCAGCATACGGCTCAATGATTCATCCTGCAGCACATCCTACGTTTCACGGTGGTGGCAACGGGCTTCCATGCGAAGGTGCGTCTACTCACGTGGTCCCTACGCTAATGACGTTTGAAACAGACTACATTACGCACGGCAGCTGTGGACAAACAGGCCCCTCGCGCATGTGAACGGAGTGCGGCTGTTCAGAGGTAAGCCAAAGGGGTCCCCTCAGGAGACGCCGAGTTTGCCAGACGTGTTTACCTGCGCTAATTGCTTATCCAGAATTCGTGTGCATTTCCATACAACGTCGGCGATGCTCTCTGCGCAACCAGGCTACCGCTTCGTGTAGTTACGCACAAAGGGACACTTGCGTAGTAGCGTTGTCTGTTGAAGGAGTACTACAACAGTACTATGAAAGCGGAGGTGTCCATTTTACAGGTTGTTATTTGATCATTGGCTAATTTTCTGCGTGGTGAACAGACTCAGTGTGACTCATACTCAGGTGACTCAAATTATGACCCATATTATGACTGAGTCAATATTATGACTGAGTCATATTATGACTCAGGTCATAATAGACTCACATTCAGGTGAGTTATGTGGAATAGACTCAGCCGTCTGATTCGAAGAACTGAACATCCCAGTGAATGCCTACATAGGTTCACTTGACGTAAAGAAACATGGATGCTAACATCTCTAAAGACCATGTCCAACAAACTATCCCAGAGAATTCATGGATCCATAGCAATTGTCCGCTGGTTGAGATCAATAAGGTACTGAAGTAATTACAGATCGTTCTTCAATATCGCCTTTTCCATGCTGCCTCGCTAACATCTTTCTGACTGAATTATAGTATGAATTCGTACACCAGAATCAAACCCTCGATACTGACATCCTATATTGGGCACGTTACTATACAGATACTATCGCTGAGGATGTGATTAAACTCAAAAACAACCAGCATTCGGTTCAAGTAGAAGTACTCCACCTTAACTAGACTTCACAGTTATCATATGCGACAGTATTTTTCAGATTTACATTTACCGTAAACTCTCAAATAAGGACACGGCTATTCACTTTTCTTCAAATCATCCCTTATAATGTAAAACGGCAGTTTTTCGGTGATTGCTTTGGCTTTTGTATACCGTTGCTTTCCACGCAAGAATTTGATCGTGAATATAAGGTAAAAGGATGTATCACACTTTCAGATGTTTACGCCCTTGACTTTGTCCACAATATAAATACAGAAATAGTGAACAAAAGGAATTCATCCTCCATTTTGAAAGATTTTTCGATGACACTGACACCAGTACAGACAAAAATAACGAGAATCTCTGTCGTTTCACATTATTCGTTTCCTTCTCTGGAAATTGAAAAAGAGCAACACAGCTGCTGTTTCATTTACTCTAGAGAACGTAGGCACCAGATACAGACACAGTGAACAATTAACAAGTAAATCGTAAAAAAATATCGAAATATACTCTCTTAGGTCTTACGTCTTTCCAAAGTAATACATAGGACGAACGAGTCGGATGTTTGGTATACGATTAGAAGAACACCTTCAAGCATATGACTCTAAATCTGCGTGAACTGTACACCTACGTAGCACCCAACATTCTATTTCAATCTCTCAGAATGACTTAGAAATACTATGTAAATGAACTAAAGTCAAAATTTTCAGTTCATTGGAAGAAATATATATAAGAATGCTTATCGCGCAATCACCAGACAATACGTTAAACAATCAGACTGATATAAACTACGGTTAGTTTCAGTCATTAAATTATGAGGGCCGGCTGCTGTGACCGAGCAGTTCTAGGCGCTTCAGCCCGGAGCCACGCAGCTGCTACGGTCGCTGGTTAGAATCCTACTTTGGGCGTGGTTGTGTGTGATGTCCTTAGGTTAGTTAGGTTTAAGTAGATCTAAGTCTAGGGGACTGATCACCTCAGATGTTAAGTCCCGTAGTGCTTAGAACCATATAAATTTGAAATTAGGAGGTACAAGGATACCGACTGACCGCCGCGTCGTCCATGACAGACAGGCATCACTGGATGCGGATATGGATCGGAACGTGATCAGCACACCGCTCTGCCTTCCGTTGTCAGTTGTTGTGGCCGGAGGCTGGGTGCACCCCGCTTGCCAACAGGACCCGGCGGAGCCAGGCGGTCACCCATCCATGTGCTAGCCAACCACAACAGCGCTTATCTTCTGTGATCTGACGCGAAGCGGCATAACCACTGCTGCAGTATAGCTTAAGGCTTTTATAATATAACGCTCCAATGACAAGTGAAATTTCAATATGAAAAATATATTAAACAAACATATTAATACTCACAGTGTAAGTTACTTTCTACCAGTGTGGTATCAATTAAAGTGAATGCTTAGTTGCTGTAATTACATTGCATTTAAGTTACTTGGTTAATTAATTGATTGTGTAATACGGGAAACTGGGTTTCACGGTTCGCCTTTTCCTCGCATCCACTCAGGACGTCGCAAATAGCGCCCTCCCAGATCGCCGGTCGCTCTTCTGCTCAGTTCTCGCTGCCTGTAACTGGATTCAGCACCCACACGACAAGCCGCTAGTTTGACGTGACCTGCACGTTGATATTATCAGGCAACGTTGACCCCGTTTTCATCAATTAGGGAGATGTAACCGGCTTTCACGACAGCACTGAAAATCTGTAAGTGTAGTTCAGTATGTTTAGTTGGTTACGATATTAATCCTGTTCCAGGTCTCTAATAACAGATTATCTGTTACAGCTAGCATTTACAATAGAAGATTTATTATAGGGCAACTCACATTATCTGGATGAAACACCTAAAAGATACAACAGTACTGTTCTTCTTTGCACAGATCATCAGCACAGTTGACATTCAACGATATTGGTTTTAAGATTAGCTCAACTAATTTTCGGGAGAATAAGCTGTATGTTTTTACCTCAACGCATGTTAATTTCATCCCTTTTGCAATGATTTCTGCCGTTACGGCATCAAAGGTGGTCGAGCAAGTTTTAATTTTCAGAGTTGCTGAGACGATTGCGTATCGGTGTCGAACATTACACCTCATCTCGTAAAATACAATAACTACATAAAATTGCAACGTAAATCAGATCGAAATACGCCAATATATGTTCAGAATCGATACGCAAAGCTAGACGCTCGTAGAGGCTGATAATGATACGACTTCATGTTTAACATTAAGCAGATTGGTTCTCTGGTTAACCCATGTCCAACTTCATGCACTAATAATTATTCCCTCCATGTAATCATTTATTAGCGGTTATAATAGTATTTTTTATTATTATACAGAACTGCATCACAAGCCACAACTAAAAATGTTGCGAAACCGGTAGTGCGAGTCTACAACGGCTTTAATAAATGCACCTATAGTGGATTAACGAGCTTTCACTTAGCTGTACGTTCATCACTTTTACCTATTTTAACACCCGATTTTTACTGCTTATAAGCTCCGCAAGTTGTGTAGACACGAAAGGAAATCTTCTTGAATGACGTACGAGGAGATTTCTGGAAATGTGAGGAAAATCGTATTGGAGGACTTGACCTAAGAAGCTTTTTGTCATGAGTTAACCTTATTAGTCCAGTTTCCACAATAGTCATTCGTATGACATTACAGCGACATAGATCTTCCTATACATAGATTGATGGGATGGAGCTGCTCATTTGAAAAGATAATTATCATCGTGGTTATAACCTGCTTTATGCGTTTAAATTTGTATTAATCATTGGCCAGTTTGCCTGTTGCTGATTTGTTTTTCCTCTTATCATAAATGATCCAAACGTTTCATTGGACAGCGTCCCGTAAGAATTAGCAGCATTGAGAAGGAACACCTACGCGCTATCTTCGAGCAATGACACTGACTAATTGAATACGTTAGGACGAAATATGGTATGATGGCGAAACGGTAGTACACAACTGCGTCCTTATTACAGAGACGCACACAGGCCATGCGATGGGCTGCCGATGCTGGAGAGGCAGAGTAGTGGTTTCTTGGTTCTCTTGTTGCACCATCTTCTGTAGTTAATATAGAGCACGCCCAATCCAGCTCCTTGCTGAGATTGTGTATAGTTTCTCTGTTGATGAGACATGCTTGAAAGTGATCGCTGTGGTTCTGTTGTCCATCAAGTGTCGTTTACGCACAGTCCAGTTATATTAATGTGGTCACCTGTCAAAAGCCTGAATAGCCATCTTTTGCAACGCAGATGGGTCCCAGACACGCAAGAACAGAGCCAATGAGGTTCTGGAAGGTGCCAACAGAGATGTGGATAACATCCCTATTCCACTGCCGTAGCTGGCTGCGCTATGTTTCTCGGATAAGGATCCGTGCAACGATCAGCTCCATCGAGGCGGATTCCAATCCGGGGAGTTTGGTGGCCAGGAGAGTACATACACTCAGCCTGATACTGTTCCCACCAAGAACGTACACAGCGCTTTGTTGACACGTTGCGTTGTGCTACTGGTACGTGTAGTCCTGCCGAGGAATAACTAACAGCATGGTTCCCAAAGATAGATTCATACCCGTTTTAATCCTTTGTGCCTTCCAGAATGACGGGACCACCCACGAAAACCCATTTCCCTTAGCATAACGCTCCATCCTCCGGCATGGACCTTTCCGACGTTTGTTACAATGTGTTTGCTTCAGGCGATTCACGACGTACACACCGTTTGTGAGTGTTTATTGTGCGTTAACGGCGAACGTTGGCGATGGCGGTCACATTAATGTGACTGAAACTCGGCAATAGATAATATTTTAATGTTCTATTGTATAAGTGCCAGGGTTTCCCGCATTTATTCTTCATGGACGGACTACAAATACAAGAAGAACTTGGCTACTGTTTTTTATGAGATTTTGCAGTAATAGGTCTCTTCAATTCTCGAGGGTGATAATCAGAGAAGCGCTTCAGAACCTTAGCAAGAGCAGAGAAAAGGGCTACTCGTGCTATACCATCATATGTAATGTACGTCGTTTAGTGGCCTTCACAACCGTGCTAACTCTACAGAAACCATCGATGTAATATAATTAACATATGAAATAATTTCTTGCTGAGCTACTTCAATGTACAGATTTTTACTCAATTTCTCACTTTGTCATTGAAATTAAATTGAAGCTGCAAATAATATGCAATATATCACTATTCTAATGGGGCCTCTAATGGTGTGCGAACATTTACAGCGACCAGTTACCAGCATGGTCTGCTACTGGCTCCATGGTGCGTGAATGATGCTAAACTTCGCTTATCTACTAATCAACTTTATAATATTCCGTAACAGATTCTTACTTTCGAAAAGAAAGTTTATGAGTGCATCGTACATCCACATCATTAAGGCACAATTTTCAAACAAATTATTTGAGTATCTGAATGGCAGTGACCACTATCGGCACAGTACTTTGAACAATATAAGGAGCTTACTTGTAGCTACAGATCTAGAACACTAGTGTAAGGACATGATGCTACTTCTATATCCACACATGTGTTTCAGTGCAACTTTAACCACTCATAACACGTAATAATATTCGCATAGCTCCTATGTTCTTAAGGCAAGCAAGGTGAGAGACTGTTGGGGCAAGAAAGACGAACGACACCAGAGAAATACTTGATAAACACTGCTCTCATAGCACACATTACTGAAACTATACTTTGATTCGTTTTTCTCCCGTGTCTCGCACGTCGTATGGTGTGTCTTTCCTTTTTCCTCTAATAGTCTGGAACCCCGTGACCACTAAGGTCGCAGGTTCGAATCCTGCCTCGAACATGGATGTGTGTGATGTCCCTAGGTTGATTAGGTTTAAGTAGTTCTAAGTTCTAGGGGACTGATGACCACAGCAGTTAATTCCCATAGTGCTCAGAGCCATATCCTCTAATAGTCTTTCATTGTCTCTCTCTCAGACATTCTGTCTCTCCCTCCCTCCCTCCCTCTCTCTCTCTCTCTCTCTCTCTCTCTTTTTCTCTCTCTGACGTGTGTATGTGTTTGCGTGTGTGTGTGTCTGTCTGTCTGTCTATGGGCAAGCATGTATGTGTGACTAATCCACATAAAGCGAAAGGTAAGAGTTATATGTTAACCGTTAAACAAAACGTATACTGAATTTGTCAGTGGTACTGAGCTGAGTGCAATTTTTCTTATATTCTATACAGTCACATGCTTTGAAACCGCAAAAATATTTATTCAAGTGCCACAATTAGCTTTCAGAGAGTTAATTCTCGCCTTGAGGTGGTACTATAGCGTGAACACACAGTTTTGATGAATGTTATGAGCAATGTTAATTAAAGCTTATTTTTAGAACAGAGAAACAGTAAACAGGAAAAGCTCACAAACCAACGCGGAGTAATATGCATATCCAGCCAACTGATAACTGGCGTTAATACATTCAAAATTAATTACAGTATATGAATAAACAGATCGATAAAGCTAGAGAGTGACGGGATGCAGTCACCTAAAAGGTTCATTAAATTTACAAGCATCATAATGATGCTCAACAAGGAAAAAATTCCAATTATAGCTGCTACCATAAGAACACCACGAAATAATGTAGAAATTCATATCACAAATGTAAAATCTCTCGAAACAAAAACTGAAACATGTTTTGCAGATACCGGATGTAAAATCGACTGCATGGGTTTAGGCAGCAGATGTGTCCTGGATAATGCAATATAGTCTATAGAAAATGACAAGACGCATCTCAATAGTAACATATCCAGAGTTGAAACACTCATCCATTTGGAGTACCAGGGGACACAAAGACAAGAACACAAACCGTCAAACAAACTACATTCAGCTGCTGATGGAATGTGTTCAGTTAAGAGATCTGAAATTTTGAAATCACTGCATTAAATTTTGCTGTATTTGTAGTACTTGAGGCTAAAATTAATCGACATAGCAAAAAATGCTATGACTTTACAAATTACGAAATGAGCTTTCTCTTAAAACCGTGGCAGACCTAGTGGAATTTTCATTAGTGTTGACAATGGCTTAATAAATAGTTTTGCAATCGTAAAACATATGAATGAACAACGTAAGAAAACAAGTTTAAAAACTAGAAAATTATTTATACAGCGTCTATACAATCCTCCAAATAATTAAGATTATGTAGGCATTTCTTCCGCAACACTAATGATTTAGATTGATTCTCGTTTTCCTCTCATCAGTTATAAGTAAATAATGAAACTGGTAAAGCCAATGTAGAATTCAGCACCCCAGATGTGATAGAAATTATAAATATCTCAAGTAATACAAAATCGTATATACATTATAATGGTAACACAAATCTGGATTTAGCTTCGGCCACATCTAATGCTGCTCTAATATAACCGGAAATCTATTAGTTGAGCCGGCCGGCGTGGCCGTGTGGTTCTAGGCGCTGCAGTTTGGAACCGAGCGACCGCTACGGTAGCAGGTTCGAATCCTGCCTCTGGCATGCATGTGTGTGGCGTCCTTAGGTTCGTTAGGTTTAATTAGTTCTAAGTTCTAGGCGACTGATGACCTCAGAAGTTAAGTCGCATAGTGCTCAGAGCCATTTGTATTAGTTGATCCTGGCAGTAGAGAGTTTATGGTAGAAATCAACATTCAAACATAAAGTAAGAAACCAAAATAGGATACGTAGATTTCCACAAACCAACTGGAACAATAAGGAAGCAAAAAGGAACCAGGTTCTGTAAGAATTGTAAGAGAATTTAAATTCATGTAAATCTGATATTACTAAAGATGGGACAAACAAAAGTGATAAAAATACGTAATCTAGCCGCGTGAGATAAGCCGAGCGGTCTAAGGCGCTGCAGTCATGGACTGTGCAGCTGGTCCCAGCGGAGGTTCGAGTCTTCCATCGGGCATGGGTGTGTGTGTTTGTCCTTAGGATAATTTAGGTTAAGTAGTGTGTAAGCTTAGGGACTGATGACCTTAGCAGTTAAGTCCCATAAGATTTCACACACATTTGAACATGTAATCTAACTATCGAGACAACCAAAGGAGGCACCCATAAAGGAAAATAATTTACATAGTAATCCATTAGGAAAACACGGTAACATAACTGAATCCCATAGACTGCAATGACGAGAGCCAAATCATTAGGATACGCACTGAAGTGACAGAATAGGAAAGGTAGTAGCAAAATTCAATAAATGAAACCAAAAGAAGTACTTCCAAGCAAATAATAGAAACCGTATGTTACAGAAAGCACTGTAGTATGGTACATAAATTCAATGGAAAACGTTAAAACAAATATGTTTGTAAAAAAATAAATTCAGTAATGCTCTCTAATGCTAACAACGTATCAAAATATAGTAAAATTCTTCAATAAATTATACTGTCCATCTAAACTATACTCCAAAAGTTTAAAAAGAAAGAGAGAGCAATGAAACTTGTGCAAACAAAATGCATGTTAAGTTACATGATGGTTATACTTTAGAAAAATTTACACAAGCGATTTCAACTTTGTAAGGTAGGAAAGAAAAGATGGAACAGATGATATCACGCCTCAGTTCCTGAAACATCTCGGCCCAGTGCACTGCCAACATTACTGATACTAACGAATCAAGTATGGGAACCCTACATACCTGCTGTTACATCAGTATCAAAACCAGGAAAACCAGCATATAATTTGAGCAGCTACAGGTCCGTAACGACAACAAGTGTATTAATTTAATACTGTGGATAAGATAAATTTTCGCTTGTGGTGGTACCTTGAAACAAGGTGCGCCAAGAAGAATTTCGAATCTTTCATTCAACAACAAATCATAATTTAAACTACTCACAATAAGACTTCCCTGACATTATCTGTTGATCCTATGCTACGATGCAACGGCCTTTCCGCAGTGAATACAGCGGTTCACATGAGATCACTGAAGTTAAGCGCTGTCGGGCGTGTCCGGCTCTTGTATGGATTACTGTCCGGGCCGCCATTCGCTATTGCCGTTCTTCGGGGTGCACTCAGCCTCGTGATGCCAATTCAGGAGTATTCGACTAAATATTAGCGGCTCCGGTCATTGAAAATTATCATAGCGATCGGGAGAGCGATGTGCTGACCACACACCCACCCTCAGCCGTTGATAATACGGCGGTCGGACGGTCTCGATTGGCCACTAGTGGCCTGAAGACGAAGTGCTTTATGTTACGATAATATATTGAGAGTAAAATAATTACAAAAATAAGAAACTGGAAGAATGTGGCACTGTAACTGTCCTTCATACCAGAAAAGTTGTATTCAGTTAACAATTAAGAAATGAATTGAACAAAGTGATAAAAGTTAGGTCTGACATGGACAAGAATGTGGAAATGCGAACTTAATTTTCAATAACTGGTGATGGCTGACTACCCATCGCCAATCGTTCAGTCTATTCATAAAACTGGCCTCTACATAGAAAGTTAAAATATAGTTGAAAAGGTTCGGTAAAACTCCATCAGATCTCTCATTGTTTAAATCGACTGTGTCCTGAAGTGGTACCCTCTTGAACAGAGACACGGCATCAAACATCAAAGCTCATCATGATATCTATGTTTGGGATTCACTTGTTTTTGATAGATTCCACAAAGTCCAAGGAGTTTCGGATGTGGTGGACGCACATTTCCGCGTATGGTGTCAACATTTTAAAGTGTGTGGCTCTAGTGAAGGTGGCTTCATCAATATTGCTTATGATTAACCGAACCTGAATACCTGGTTTATGGACCTTGGGTGATGCAAACAGCGTGTATTGTAATGGTGACTTAGTTTTCAGTTGCGTGACAACTTTCTCAGGCCATCTTATCAAAGATGACATGCTGTTAAGGAAACATGGTATCTACCATATACCATGTGAATGTGATATGTGTTGCTTCGATCAAACCACCAAAAGAGCTGAAATTAAATGTAAGGAACAACGAAGACTTACCTGGTTACGACAGGCTACTAAATCAGAAGTAGCAGAACATTGCCTCGGACTTGAACAAACCATGGATTATGATAAAATCAGAATCATGACTGAAAACCTCCAGGATTTTTGGACAGTGTGATTACTGAATCAATCGAAATCAATAGAGAGAGAATCACATCAACCAGTAAGCAGGATACACCCTCAAATAGCGTGGTATCCGGCTTTACTATGAATAAATGAACACCTGAAAAATGTTCCTTTCTGCGGTAACAAACTCAGACCGCCAGGGGCATAATTAACGTAATCGAATCTCTTAAGCTACGGCCACACCTGTGTGTTTTGAAGCTGGACGCTCAGCGTTAAACCAAGCAGCTTCAAAGTTCGCCTGGTGATGGCCACAATCGAGCGCGTATATAGTACCTTCTTTCAACACAAAACATCCTAGCGACCAAAGGCCTGATTCTGGCTATATCTTGCTCAGTAGATTTTCAGAACTGTCTGGGTGACATCACAGCATTGACATATACACAAGAATACATTAAGTAAATAATCATCAACAATAACATTTCTTGCATTGTTGCTGGTTCGACGGAGATGACATAGACAAAGATGGTTTTTGATTCATTATTTTTTGGATTAATCCAATAATTGAGGACAGATCGGAGGGAGGAAAATTCAATCTATTACTCAACAGCCTTAAAGAAAACAGCGAGAAGTTTTTTGTTTATCACAGGATATCTCTTAAGTCGTATTAAACTCTGCTATCTAATGTGTCGAGCACTACTAGTGGAAGAAACATTCGACTGTGTAACTGGGCAAAGGCTGAAGAGTAACTGTCAGTTACACTGAAGTAAGTGAAGTATTACATCGTATGTTGTTATTTGTTTACAATGGTAAAATGGACAGGGTTGATTTTGATTCTTTCTTAACGTCCATAATAGGAGTGCTGCTTGTGGAATGAAAGATGACGGTCCCATATAGACGTAATTCCGGACGGCTGTACATGTGTGTAGGACTGAACCACTTGTAAATATTTCAAATGAAAATCCATTTCGTCAGCTGGCCTAAAGCTCTTAATAAAGGCATTTGCAAAAGCAAGAACATTTCATCTTGATTTCAGTTCTAGGTTCCTTTGGTTGTGGTTTTGCAAACTCGTTTGCACATCACCCAACAAACTTTATTGAGATTGGTCCTCTTTCCGTTTCTTCGGACACGGACTCTCTTCCTCCCTTTGTGGTTTGCGACCATCGGTAGAGGCTTTACACGTGGTATTTTGTATTGCAAGTCTCATCGTGTTTACTTCTTTTGTGTAATATTGTTGGCCGCATCTTGCGTAATTTTTGTTAGATTAACAGCCAAATTCTCAGACGTCCTGTGGTAAAAATGTAAAACTGTAACTCTCCACAGCGGAAGTGTATAACTTGTACTACGATATACATATATTTCACCGTACATATGTAAAATACAGGGTTATTACAAATGATTGAAGCGATTTCACAGCTCTACAATAACTTTATTATTTGAGATATTTTCACAATGCTTTGCACACACATACAAAAACTCAAAAAGTTTTTTTAGGCATTCACAAATGTTCGATATGTGCCCCTTTAGTGATTCGGCAGACATCAAGCCGATACTCAAGTTCCTCCCACACTCGGCGCCGCATGTCCCCATCAATGAGTTCGAAAGCATCGTTGATGCGAGCTCGCAGTTCTGGCACGTTTCTTGGTAAAGGAGGTTTAAACACTGAATCTTTCACATAACCCCACAGAAAGAAATCGCATGGGGTTAAGTCGGGAGAGCGTGGAGGCCATGACATGAATTGCTGATCATGATCTCCACCACGACAGATTCATCGGTTTTCCAATCTCCTATTTAAGAAATGCCGAACATCATGATGGAAGTGCGGTGGAGCACCATCCTGTTGAAAGATGAAGTCGGCGCTGTCGGTCTCCAGTTGTGGCATGAGCCAATTTTCCAGCGTGTCCAGATACACGTGTCCTGTATAACGTTTTTTTCGCAGAAGGAAAAGAGGCCGTAAACTTTAAACCGTGAGATTGCACAAAACACGTTAACTTTTGGTGAATTGCGAATTTGCTGCACGAATGCGTGAGAATTCTCCACCGCCCAGATTCGCACATTGTGTCTGTTCACTTCACCATTAAGAAAAAATGTTGCTTCATCACTGAAAACAAGTTTCGCACTGAACGCATCCTCTTCCGTGAGCTGTTGCAACCGCGCCGAAAATTCAAAGCGTTTGACTTTGTCATCAGGTGTCAGGACTTGTAGCAATTGTGAACGGTAAGGCTTCTGCTTTAGCCTTTTCCGTAAGATTTTCCAAACCGTCGGCTGTGGTACGTTTAGCTCCCTGCTTGCTTTATTCGTCGACTTCCGCGGGCTACGCGTGAAACTTGCCCGCACGCGTTCAACCGTTTCTTCGCTCACTGCAGGCCGACCCGTTGGTTTCCCCTTACAGAGGCATCCAGAAGCTTTAAACTGCGCATACCATCGCCGAATGGAGTTAGCAGTTGGTGTATCTTTGTTGAACTTCGTCCTGAAGTGTCGTTGCACTGTTATGACTGACTGATGTGAGTGCATTTCAAGCACGACATACGCTTTCTCGGCTCCTGTCGCCATTTTGTCTCACAGCGCTCTCGAGCGCTCTGGCGGCAGAAACCAGAAGTGCGGCTTCAGCCAAACAAAACTTTATGAGTTTTTCTACGTATCTGTAGTGTGTCGTGACCATATGTGAACGAATCGAGCTACAGTGAATTTATGAAATCGCTTCAATCATTTGTAATAGCCCTATACTTAGGTATATGTATGCATATCCCAACTTCGTACCATGGCAACCATAGGTGTAAAGAGGATTTGATTTTGGATGGTGGTAATCAACAGACTGACTCTGTAATAAAGTAGAATTTAAACGTTTTGGAGGAGTTCTGGCGTTGTAACCCCAACTCCCCCCCCCCCCCCCCCACCCCCCACCCCCCACCCACTTTTGGTTACGCACAAGCAGCCACCACCGTGTTACCAAGACAACCATTACCAAGACTAGTAAAATCAAAGGACATAGTCAGGAAAAGACATTATCATGATCTTTAGAGCTTACCTACTAGGCAAAAATCTACTGGTATTTAGGTAGGATATTTAATAAAGATTCTTGTTGAATAATCTGTATGTAATGACACTATACATGATTCCTTCTGACAATAAATTCGTAGGAAATTATGCATTTCATAAGGACTGTACAAAATACATTTTCAAGAGAGGCTACATTAGCTCCATCATTTGATTTCTCCTACAATTTAAAACTGTTCAAAGAATTTGTTTATCACAAACGCATGGGCATTTTTGCTTATGAAAGAAACCTAAAAATGCGCTAACGTTATAAATTTGTTGTACTGACTGTCTCTCTACACGTGAAGACTTGAGATATGACAATTGTCTTTTTTCAAGATTTAATAAGAGCAATCCTCAATGCTTTTCCTCTTTATGTACATTCTTCCCAAAAAAGAAAAAACTTAATATAGATATTTGTTCTACTTTTATGACATATATATGTTTCATTGTAGGTATTTTGCACCTCGATATTCCATCAGATCTCTACACTTTGAAATCACACTTGGACGTGCAACAGATTCAAAAATTATTCGAGAGACATGTTCAGCAATCTAGGAAACAATGTAAGGCTAATATCTGAAACAATTAACTGTTCGAGAACTGCTGAATATTTGTTTACAATTTGGAAAAGCGTTGGTCTTCCACAGTGCATTGGATTTACTGACGATAAACATATTAGAGTGATTAATCCGTGGGGATCAAGTAGTGAATACTTTAACTAAAAGAAACATTTTCCAGTAATTTTAATGGCAGTAGCTGACGCAAAGTACAGCTTCAGATATACAGATGCTGGGAGCTTTGGACACGGAGGAGATTGAAAAAACCTGAAAAGTACTAATTTTGGCAAGAAAGTCTATTCCAAACTTTAATTTCATCACAACAGCCCTCTCTCCATACGCTGCATCTAGTCGATTAGAGCCATACGTGTTTGTGGCAGATGAAGCCTTTGTTCTGTGTGAAAATCTTCGAACTGACATAAAAAGAATTTTTTTCTGACATAAAGAGAATTTTTAACTACCGTTTATCGAGTGCCAGGCTGTATCGCGAAAGTGCATTTGGTATTTTAGCCAAAATTGGCTCATATTCCACCGTCCAAATGACGTGAGTATCGATTTGATTGACATTTACATCTACGTGATTACTCTGTTATTCACAATAAAGTGCCTGGCAGAGGGTTCAATGAACCACCGTCAACCTCTTTCTCTACCGTTCCACTCTCGCACGGCGCCCGGGAAAAAAAACGGGCACTTCAATTCATCTGTGCACGTCCTGATTTTCTTATTTTATGGTGATGATCATTTCTTGCTATGTAGATGGGTGCCAACAGAATGTTTCCGCAATCGGAGGAAAAAACTTAGAAGACCCCGTCACTACGGAAAACGCCTTTCGTTTAATGATTGCCACCCCAATTGATCTATCATGTCTGTGGCACTATCTGCCCTATTCCTTTGAACTTTTTTGATGTCATCCGTATGTCCCACCCGTTGCGGATTCCACACTGCACAGCTATACTCCAGAATAGAGCGGACAAGCTACCCGCCAGGGTAGCCGAGAGCACTAACGCGCTGCTTCCTGGAATCGGGTAGGCGCGTTGACCCTGGATCGAGTCCACCCAGCGGACTAATCACGAGGGTCGGTGTGCCGGCCAGCCTGGATGTGGTTTTTAGGCGGTTTTCCTCATCCCGCTAGGTGAAAACCGGTCTGATCCCGACGTTCCACCTCCGTTACACAACTCGCAGGTATTTGAAACACATTCGTACTATTCCATGGATTCCACTAGACGCAGACAGTTGGGGTGCACGCATTCCGCCCTGCAGGGGCACGGGATGGTGAGAGGAACAGCATCCGGCTACTCCTTAAAAATGAACACGCCAAATCCGGTTAACCATGACATGGGACCCCGCCAGTCGGGATTAATGCTTGGAAAGAGAGAGAGCGGACAAGCGAAGTATAAGTAGTCTCTTTAGTAGACCTGTTGCGTCTTCTAAATGTTCTGCCAATGAATTGCAGTCCTTGGTTTTCTCTGACCACAACATTATCTATGTGATCGTTCCAATTTAGGTTATTTGTAATCGTAGTCCCTAAGTATTTAGTTGCTTTTACAGCCTGCAGATTTGTGTGTCTTATCGTATGATGGAAATTTAGCAAATTTCTTTTAGTACTCATGTGAATAACTTCACACTTTTCCCTATTGAGGGTCAACGGCCACTTTTCGCACCACGCAGATACCTTACCTAAATCATTTTGCAATTCTATTTGGTCATACGATGACTTTACAAGACGGCAAATGACAGCATCATCTGCAAACAACCTAATGGCAACTTAGATTGTCTCCTACGTCGTTAAAATAGATCAGGAACAATAGAGGGCCTGTAACACCTCCTTGGGTAACGCCAGATATAACTTCTGTCTTACTCGATGATTGTTCCTCTATTACTAGGAACTATGACATTTCTGACAGAAACTTACGAATGCAGTCGCACAACTGAGGCGATATTCCATAGGCACGCAGTTTGGTTAGAAGACGCTTGTGAGAAACGGTTTCGAAAGCATTCTGGAAATCTAAAAATATGGAATCAATTTGACATCCCCTGTCGATAGCACTCATTACTTCATGAGCTAGTTATCTTCCACAAGAACGATGTTACGTGAATCCGTGCTGAATATGTGTCGATAAACCGTTTCTTTCGAGGTACTTCATAACGTTCGAACATAGTATATGTTCCAAAACCCTACTGAAAATCGACGTTAGTCATACGGGCTCAGCGTGCGGTTCTAGGCACTTCAGTCCGGAACTGCGTGACTGCTACGGTCGCCGGTTCGAATTCTCCCTCGGACATGGATGTGTGTGATGTCCTTAGGTTAGTTAGGTTTAAGTAGTTCTAAGTTCTAGGTGACTGATGACCTCAGATGTTGAGTCCCATAGTGCTCAGCGCCATTATACGGGCTCGTAGTTCAGCGGATTACTCCTGTTTCCCTTTTTCGGTATTGGTGTGACTTAAGTAATTTTCCACTCTTTAGGTGCGTATCTTTCTGTGAGCGAACGTTTATATATAATTGCTAAATATGGAGCTATTGCATCAGCGTACTCTGAAAAAGAACCTGACTGGTATGCAATCTGGATCAGAGGCCTTGGCTTTATTAAGTGATTCAAGCTGCTTTATTACACCGAGGATTTCTACTTCTATGTTTCTCATCTTGGCAGTTGTTCTTGATTGGAATTCATGAATATTTACTTCGTCTTCGTTGGCGAAGGAGTTTCGGAAACCCGTCTTTAATAACTCTGCTTTACTGGAACTGTCATCATGGACTCCACCGTTGTTGTCGCGCTGTGATGATATTGGTTGCGTCTTGCCACTAGTGTGCTTTATGTATGACCAGAGTCTGTTTGGGTTTTCTGCCAGATTGCGAGACAATGTTTCGTTGTGGAAATTATTAAAAGCATCTCACGTTGAAGTACGCGCTACATTTCCAACTTCTGAAAAACTTGGCCAATCTTGTGGATTTTGCGTTCTTTTGTTAAGGCCACTTGTGCAATGCACAACCATGGCTAAATCTGCGAGGACACGTTGTCCTTTGGACAGCATTCCAGACCAGGAGCAAGAGGGACCGTGAAAGGATCACACACAAAAGATGAGTTTGCTGAATAGTTCTGGAAAAACCGATATGCAAACATTATTGAGTAAAAGAAAAATGCTGGCATAACAAGACATCTATTATATTCTATATGATAACAAAGCACATATGGTTTGACTTACTGTACTTAATTAATGTTAGAAATGACATTTACGAGCTATTTTTCATAAAATTTAAAATTAAGCTCTATTTATTCTTCATGTTTTTATATTAACGTAATAAATTGTTTATACTGCACTTACCCTCGACTTTTTACTCTTCTTTGTCCATCCCGTCCCAAACTTCACTAACAACACTGGATGTCACAGTTAGCCAATCATCTCTTCTTTTTTGTCTGTTTTTATATTCTACGTTCTGAATGTCGTATAAAAAAGATCGGGCTTGAACTTCAAAATTAATACGTTCGAAGTTAAGTTCCATTTTGTTCAGTGCACACATCGAAACGACTGTAATTTAACACTTTGCCAACCACACTATATGTGCTGTACACACTGCCAAGATTCTACTGCGTTCGAATGGGAACTCAATCTAAGCAAGTTCAACTGACGTCGGGAAATGACCTCGGCCTATCCAGCTAGGGTCTGACTTCGAGGATGTGCCTTCTCGTATGACGCTGGCAGGCAGGAAAAGACGCTATGTGTAACCCAAAACTGTGGCTTATTTTGACGCTGAGCGCCCAGTTTTAAACAAACGCAAGTGTGGCCGTAGCCTCACGGAGCACAAGGTGGCAACTACCTCCTAGGGAGACCCGAAACCTCAGTGACCACACATCCTAGGAGCAGACACAGTGGAGAACCCAAGGTGGCACCACACATTCTAGGAGCAGACACAGTAGATAACCCAAGGTGGCGCCATCGCTGTGGCGGGCACAGACGGAATATGCAATTCCCACAGTAGGAAGTTCCGGTAGAAAGACAGAACACTTTTCAACAGTATAAGGAACAACTGCAGCGTGTCGATAGTGCTCGGAACGCGCCAGGCGGACAAATACGGAACGCATTGTCATGGACGCCACAGGGAAAACAGTGGAAACGGGCTCAGACGGAAGACGGAATGCCTAGATACAAATAACACCTCCAGAAACGGCGGCAGCGGACGGCGTAGGAAACACCAGAGATTGCTCAGGTATAAATATGGGACACGGTAAGCTAGTATTCGCAGGAAACTCTTGATGAAGACACCGAGTTACGAAGTCGAAATATTTTGTTCAGAAGACCCAGGACGCCGGTAGTACACCGCAGTCAACGATATGACACTGAATCACCGGAAAAGTGTTAGAAATTATATTCAAAGACTCCACGGGAACGAAATGTGCCAGAAGATGAGGCTTTTGGACAAGCTACGGTAACACAAATAGAGAATGGTGAGATCACTCAATTTCCTACTAAGCTGCAGAGAAGGAGACGTGGCGCCTGTATTTGCCAAAGTTGAACGCGATATAACATCTAAGGTAGCTAACAGGATCAGGCTACCTGTCAGTATGGCTCTGGTAATAGAAAATATCCAGGGATCTGCTGTGCCTATATCTCGACTGGGAGAAAACTCCAGAGGACTGGACGGTACGTTGTTGTAGCTTGCAGAACGCGTCAGAGACAACGCTGTAGCTTGGCAAGTGGCGAAATTTGATCGCATGAGTAAATCAGTGCAACGTACGTATCATATCTGAAAGGTGGTATATCTGAGTGCTCGCACACTTGACGATGCCACCTTAAAAGAACTCGGAAGGGGCCTCAACTTTGCAATTAATCCTAGAGATCTACCGGTTCCCAGGTTCGTCAGCTCTGTGGAGCAAGTAGTTAAAACAGAAGTCCCGGAAGACATGCAGAGAGAGGCGTGCAGGGCGCAAACAGAGCCAGGCGCTCCTAAGAAAACATCACAAGAGACGAGTGGATGGCCCTCAAGAGTTTGCTGGAAGATGAAAGCTTAAAGGTGTTGCAGGCAAACAAGGGGAACTGTACTGTAGTACTGCTGAAGACCGACTGCTACCAGAAGACCCGTCGACTATTATAGGACACTCCTTACATTCAACTAGAAGACGACCCCACCGATAGAATGGACAGGAGAACCAGAGACTTTTTATGGAAATATGATCGCCTAGAAGTTTTTAAAGCAATTGACAGCTCAGTCACCAGTACCAACCACATGATATGGATTACCAGGGTCCATAAAGAGGATATTCAGCTTCGCCCTATCGTAAACAATATTGGTGAAGCCCTGACACTACAGCCGCCCACCTGAAGATGATGTTAGCACCACAAGTGAAAAAGTGCGTCTACGACATCCTCGGATTTTATTGAATGTCTAAAAATACCTATGAATCACACGAACAGATATCATGGTCAGCTTTGATGCTGTGTCTCTGTTCATGAGGAAACCATTTCAGTACACATTCAGTTTAATCAGTGAGAGATTTGATGGAGCTCTACTCGACATTTTCAAGCATATTTTAACAGAACGAATGGCGATGGGTAGCCCCTTATCTCCAGTAGTGGCAGATATATTTATGGAGAGATTCCAGGATGAAGTACTTATGACTGGTGACTACCAGCTGTGATAACTCTTTTGCACTTCCTTTATGTTTTCGTCTTCTTTAAAGGCAAAGAGAAGAGATGAAGCGGTAGCCACACATAGAGCCTACGCCTACCGTCATGTATTTTTGATTTTCAGTTGTTAAAAAAGAGAGGAGATTTTCTTGTACGAGTAGGAGTAATTGTAGACCGCCATTTTGGGGTCGCTATGAATAATTGAGGAGTATGTATCTCTTATGTGCACCTTTTAGGAAATTTTATTAACAGAAAGGTCGTGTGAATTGTTATTTCAAATAGTACGATAATTACAAGAACTGAAGCCCACCCGTGTACTTTGGAATATTACGAAGATCCGATAAGCTCTATGGGATCACACCAAGACTTCGAAGGTGAACACGGCGACCAAACGTAGCATTATAAAGAACGGTAAGCACAAATCTACAGCGGAGAAAGTAACTACTTCCACTTGCAAAATAATATGAACTAATACGAACTTACTTATAGGTATAGCTCAGCTTGTTCTGCTTGTCATTCATGCCAAAAAATTAATCTCACTATTTCAATACATTTTAAAAAGCCACGCATTTCAACAATTTGTTAACATCTATTCCATTATTTTGTTATATTACACAGCCGACCTGTTTCTGGAGATATGTTCATGAAAGATCCTCATTTGACCGTCTGAATTCTAGACACCTAAATTTAAGTTCACAATGGAACTAGAGAATGATGGTCAACTTTCCCTACTGGATGTCCTGGTGAAAAGGAAAACAGACGGTATCTTAGGCTACAGTGTATATAGGAAATGCAAACAAACAACAACGAATACATTGTCAACAGGTTGAAAGCTTCCCCCATAGAGCCCTGAAGAATGGGGTACTGAGAACATTTGTACAGAAAACTAAGACACTGTCCTACTCAGACTGTTTGGCAGCAAAGTCATAATATCTGCAGCAAGTGTCTACAGACGACAGGCAATCATACAGGGAGATCAGTAAACCGCTACGACCCACCAGACGACCTGATATAACGGGACAAGAATAAGAACAATGGGCCAGGAGGGTAGTTGTTCTACAGTATGCAGTGCCTAAAAAAAAACCAAGATCCTTGCGCATAGCCCCGGATTTTCGGATAGTGAGACTATAGAATCAGTTGAAATGAAGATGACAGTGAACATGCAGCTCAGTATGGTGTGCGTAATTAATGGAAACGAAGGTCTTACGGATCACCAGTTGGTAACTACCTCCTAGGGGACAACTGCGGAAAGGGAACAACATCAACCACCAGAAATCTCAGGCACCATGCATTCCTAGGGGACAACTGCAGAAAGGGAACAACATCAACCACCTGCCTGAATCGGCACGTAGCGCACCTTCTAGGACGAACTATCCCACTAGCCCATGAGAGTGATCAGGTCACGACAGAAAGCCGGAGCAGTCGCTAACAGCATAACAAAAGTCTGCATCGTGTCGACAATATTGGGAACGCGCCTGGCGTGCGCGGACCCAGTGCAGGGAAAACAACGCAAGCGGGTGCGGACTGAAGGCGGTACACCTAGAGATGGATAGCACAGCCAGAAACGGCCTCAGCGGGTGTGAACGGCGTAGGGAACACTAGACACCGCCCAGGAACAAATATGGGACACAATCACTTGTCGAACATTCGCAGGAAACACCTGACGGAGACACCGAATTACGACATCGAAATATTGTGTTGGGAAGACGCAGAACACGAGCAGTAGACGCGATTCCGTGAGATGAGAATGAACATTGTTCATAAAAAGTTCTATCTGCATACAACATGGATATCATAAAAGAAAAATGCAGTGACAAAGAATGTAACATAAAATATAGTTACTGGTTACTTTCTTTTCTTTTAATATAAGAAATATTCAATTTTTTTTTAAAATCTGAGATTATTACTAGCGCAATCAAAACAGGTCATATAATTTTATAAACTAGCCAACTTGACATTTAAAACTATGCAAGTGGAAAATGCCGTTGAATAGCTGTCACATAAAATCTTCATAGAAATAAATAGACAATTAAGTATAAAATATTTTCTTTGTGTCACTTTAATCCAGCACTGAAAGACCTAAGTCGAAACAAGGCCCTGGGAGTAGACAACATTCCATTAGAACTACTGACAGCCTTGGGAGAGCCAGTCCTGACAAAACTCTACCATCTGGTGAGCAAGATATATGAGACAGGCGAAATTCCCTCGGACTTCAAGAAGAATATAATAATTCCAATCCCAAAGAAAGCAGGTGTTGACAGATGTGAAAATTACCGAAATATCAGTTCAATAAGTCACAGCTGCAAAATACTAACGCGAATTCTTTACAGACGAATGAGAAAACTGGTAGAAGCCGACCTCGGGGAAGATCAGTTTGGATTCCGTAGAAATGTTGGAACACGTGAGGCAATACTGACCCTACGACTTATCTTAGAAGAAAGATTTAGGAAAGGCAAACCTTCGTTTCTAGCATTTGTAGACTTAGAGAAAGCTTTTGACAATGTTGACTGGAATACTCTCTTCCAAATTCTAAAGGTGGCAGGGCTAAAATGCAGGGAGCGAAAGGCTATTTACAATTTGTACAGAAACCAGATGGCAGTTATAAGAGCCGAGGGACATGTAAGGGAAGCAGTGGTTGGGAAGGGAGTGAGACAGGCTTGTAACCTCTCACCGATGTTATTAAATCTGTATATTGAGCAAGCAGTAAAGGAAACAAAAGGAAAGTTCGGAGTAGGTACTAAAATTTATGGAGAAGAATAAAACCTTTGAGTTTCACCGATGACATTGTAATTCTGTCAGAGACTGCAAAGGACTTGGAAGAGGGGTTGAACGGAATGGACAGTGTCTTGAAAGGAGGGTATAAGATGAACATCAACAAAAGCAAAACGAGGATAATAGAATATAGTCGAATTAAGTCGGGTGACGCTGAGGGAATTAGATTAGGAAATGAGACACCTAAAGTAGTAAAGGAGTTTTGCTGTTTCGGGGGCAAAATAACTGATGATGGTCGAAGTGGAGAGGATATAAAATGTAGACTGGCAATGGCAAGGAATGAGTTTCTGAAGAAGAGAAATTTGTTAACATCGAGTATTGATTTAAGTGTCAGGAAGTCATTTCTAAAAGTATTTGTATGGAGTGTAGCCATGTATGGAAGTGAAACATGGACGATAAATAGTTTGGACAAGAAGGGAATAGAAGCTTTCGAAATGTGGTGCCACAGAAGAATGCTGAAGATTAGATGGGTAGATCACATAACTAATGAGGAGATATTGAATAGAATTGGGGAGAAGAGGAGTTTGTGGCACAACTTGACAAGAAGAAGGGACTGTTTGGTAGGACTTGTTCTGAGGCATCAAGGGATCACCAATTTAGTACTGGAGGGCAGCGTAGAGGGTAAATATCGTAGAGGGACACCAAGAGATGAACACAATAAGCAGATTCAGAAGGATGTAGGCTGCACTAGGTACTGGGAGATGAAGAAGCTTGCACAGGATAGAGTAGCATGGAGAGCTGCATCAAACTAGTCTCAGGGCTGAAGACCACAACAACAACCCTTTAATCCAAAAGTGACTAATTATTGAAGCGGAAAACATTTGGTAGAATTATCACCCTAAATACTTCAAGGTTTTTATGGATCAAAAATTAAACCACATAAATAAAACTGCTGAGAAAGTTAAGAGTAGACTCAATATATTGAAGGGATTACCTGGTAATCAATATGGATGTTCAAGAACAGCGCTGAGCGGCACTTACAAAGATAATGTCTGACCAATTTTAACATATGATAGTGACGCACTTGTTGCAGCAGCTAACAGAAAAACGAACAGGTTGAAAACAGTCCAGAACGATGCATTAAAAGCTGTAAAGTTGGAATAAAGTCAACACCTTTAGTATCAATAATAATTATAACTGGGTTAGATCCTATTAAGATATGGATTCAAATGTTAGCACTGAACTGTAATGTTGGAGTTCAGTCAACACACTTAGTATTAATGATAGTTATAACTGGATTAAATCCTATTAAGATAAGTATTCAAGGGTTAGCACTGTTTCAGTATGAGAAACTTACGCATCTACAGAATCATTTTAAATGGATAAAATACAAAAATTCAGACACTTGTGAGATCACAATATAAACGACTAATTGCTGATGCTGGTAAATTTATTTTCCCACTTTTTCGAATTACACTTCCCGAATTACGATACAAATTAGAAATAACTGATAACTATGCAAAATTGAATCAGATAAATTAATAACGGGAGTAATAGCATTAGGAAGAATATTAAAGGATTGCAAATGAAATGAGTAGTTCTATAACTACATTCTTGCTCATTAGTGGAAAAAGAAATAAATGTGCGCCATAAAATTTTCTCTGTTTATCAAACACTACACAGATTTTGAAGGTGAAGTTGAAACTATTGGTATTCCAGTACTTCAGCTAAACAAAGTTTTACATACATTCCAGAAATCAATCAAATTTTGTAATTCCGGAGTAGCAATATCAACAGTTATCAGCTAATTAGATCTAAAAGTCTTCTGTGTTAAGGCAGTTCATGTTAAAGAAGACCAAGCTGTAATTAAATAATCTCCAACAGAAGAACAAGACAAGTGCATTTCAGTAAATAATATCTGACTGTGGGTCAGACCGTAATGAGAATCCATATTTTCCACCCACAAGACGAAACCAATTAAAGAAATTGTTGAGACTAACAAATATTTTACATGGAAACATTACGACTTATTTCAGGAAATGTCGCTATGATCAAACTAAATGTCAATCGAGAAAAAGATCGGGAGGTACTTCATTGACGACTCAATAGTACATGAAGGACCGGGATGCTGTAGCCAAATGTGACTGATTCACTTCCCATCTGCATAACATCTCATCCGTCTGTCTCCAGAACGTATTATATATAACAAGAGCGGTTCGATTGTGAACAATGAATGCTTAAAAGAGAGTACAAAATTAAAAGATTATAATTCAGAGTTGAGAGTGACAAGTGCCAAATTATTGAAATAATAACAGTGATAATAATAATAATAACATTTCGCTCGATGCTATTGAACGAATAAAATAGAAAAAGGATTACAGGGGTGAGAAGATGTGATGAGAAGGTTACAGGCCTGCAGGGATGTTCGATTCTGTATTACAATGAAGGAGCAGGTAGTTTCCGACATCTAAGAGCAGTTTTAATATTTGGGTTTGCGATAGTGAAAATATAAACTTTGTCTATGTTATTTTTTAGTTTAATAGTCATACAGGCTTGTGCGCAAACTAAATACTATCAAGAAATAATAGCACTTCTTGAAAAGAGTGTCAGAATAACTACTGAAAAACGTTGCAGCTTAATATGCGTATTCCATATATTTCCTAAACATCAGAAACCAAATACCTTTTTTCTCAAAATAACCACAAGCACCTGTGTCATAACAAGAGATTGACACAGGGAGTCGTTACTGTTTTCCTAGCTGCCACATCTGCTAAACACAGTTTTGCTCTGCTTTCTATGATACGGTTAATATCTCTGTGGTTAAAAAGTCTACTAATAGTACGCTGCATACATGAGAACGTGTCATGATTATGTTACCAAAAGTATACTTTTCATTTATAACGTTTAAATGTCGGTCATTATCGGTCGGCCTCGATTAAAGTATTATAATAATCCTTTTATTTTCAAACTTATCTGATTTTCAAATGATTCACTTCATAATCACCTGTAATTCCTGTTGTTGTCATAGGTAGGACAGGCTTAAAAGTGAAGTACGTAGGTGTGTTTTACCCACCGTTAGGACGTCATGTAGGGTCTTGAACTTATCGAACGACCCATTGATGGTCGTTTTCTTTTCTAGACAGTGCAAAGGCCACAGTGAGAATTATTTGCAGGATAAATTTCTACTCTGCAGCGGAGTGTACGCTAATCTGAAACTTTATGGCAGACCACAACTTGTGTCGGACCGTTGCTGTAGACAGCCACCTACTTCTTCCGCCAACAATCACTATGCTATAACTGCACAGACTTCCACAGCCCGATTCGGTTGACATAAAAGTTTTCCGAGTCACGTACTGCATCATAATGCACAAAAATTTCTCGCTACGTTTACACTGGCTTTATTTTGGGTCTACTCAGACCCAGAAGAAGACCACTATAACCGTTGCCGAAACGTTTGTTTATGCAGGCAGTTTTTTAACTTATGACGTGCTATGATACTGGGGAAACTTTTATATCAAACGTCCTCTGGCGATTGAATCCAAGCAAGCACCACGACCCTCTCTCGGGTCTTTGTATCAGCCAGCAAACTTCTCCTACCTTCTGAAATTCATTCTTGGACTACGTGTAAAACATGCGAAATTTAGAATCAAACAAGCAGGAGACAGGGGAAAATGTTCAGTTGTATCAAGTACCATTTCACAGTACGGTGGCTTTGAATAGCGCAGAAGTACACTATGATATTGTGGAAGTAAGGTACACATATACAGAACTATCTGTTTGTTCTGGTTATGTGCAGTCTTCAGAATACAGAAAATAGATTGAGAGTAAACAAAAAAAGTGATGAAGAGTAGGAAAAATGAGAATAGTGATAAGTTTAGCATCAGTATTGGTGATTATTAAGGAACTCTGCAGTGTTGGAAGCAAAACAACACTTCAACGACGAAGCAAGGAGGACTTGAAAATGAAACTAGCACAGGCTTAATAATTAAGTTAGTAAGGGAAACGAAGCTCGTCTGACACTGATAGGATGACAACACTGGGCATGCAGCTACCTCATAACATTCCAAGACTGATGATGCAAAGGTTTGGGTTACATCCCACATCGACTCCAAGGTTTATTGAACGGAAGGCACACTAAATGAACTTGTTTATGTTTACTGTACATTGTATGTTGCGACTCTGCTCTCGGTCTCATGACCCTTTGTAGGGGTGAATTTTATGAACTAAGATAATATTTTCTTCGGTTGTCTATGAAGCATCCAAAGGATACTAGTGAGCCTAAGAGTATGGTTGTCTATGCTATACCTAGATTAGCTAATTTAAAAAATTTCCAGAATTAAGGCATTTGTTGCATTATTTGAATGAAAAAATTAATGTCCACTTACTTTTTGAAGAATTATAAACTTGAGGTCGATGCAAAATTAAAGGAGTTATTTATATCATGTTCCCTCGTTAAAACGATACTCAGGGGCAACTTCGAAAATCGCGTGCTCTTTTTTTGGATTCTCTTTGATGGAAAGCTACGAAAACAGAAACCAGTCTCTTTCAGGTGAAGCAGATCATCTATGAAGACAAGACATTCGTTTAGAGAAATAAACAATTTATGGATGTGTTATGTTTCTACCATCTCAGAGACAATATATCACTCATTGAAAAGAAATAGGAAAGTTGTTTGGTTCTAATAAACCAACAACGTTATTATTTCTGTTATTATGCTACAAGTGCTAGATTTTGATTTCTCAGAGGCAAAAATTAAAATCTGTTCGTAGATGGATAAAACTGGTTCCATTCTGTGCTGATCACCGTAATGTTAAATCTGAACGTAGCTGTCTTGAAGAAGCTATTTCCTCAATACTAAGGACCACACTGTAGTTGGCTGCATCGAAAGAAAACTGATAACAAGGAAGAATAAGGATCGAAAGCTAGTTGTCAGGTAGAAAGCATACCAACCAAGGTGATTTTTTATTTTATTTTCATCAAGACGTGGGCAATTTTCCTAGTGTTACTCCGCATAACCTATTTACTTTCTAGTTCTGTCAATCGGAAAAAAAATTTCCACAGCGCAGCTCAGTCTGTCTGGTGATATATAGGTACTGCACGCCGCACCGACACGCAGAGCTGCTGAGAGACTAAATCAAGTGAGATCGTATTCAGAAGCCAAGAAGGTTGCAAACTGTAACCTGCAAACTGTAACCTGCAAACTGTAACCCCGTAAGTAACGAGCAGCCCTTAGTGGCTCGCCATCACAATTTTGTATCTTAAAGATTTTTGTGACTAATGCCCTTCTGGCATATTTATTATTTTATAAATGACATATAAGTACTGCCAGTCTTTCACGATGATTCTGTACTTATACTCTGTATCATACGTTTTTAGTCATAATTCTGTGACCATGTTATAGACCATTCTTTGATTTAAATTCTGAGGAAGACACTCCTAGCAGTGTTGAAACCCGGTTAATTCGTTAAAAATAGTGACCGAGGGCTTTTTCTTTCAATTGTAACTATTCACGGTCTCTGAACGTGCCGCCATGTTCAAAATTTTGAGAGAAATATCTGTTTGAGGTTTGATATTTTCTTTTCATCTTCCATAACTCTCTCATTGTGTTGAAGTATTCAACTGAAAATAGCCACAATATCACCAAACATATCCGGCACTGCCATTCCTTATCAAATCATGGCCTTCCTATTCTGACATATAAAGAGAACAGCCGTATCATGATTTAACAATATCAATATGTGTAATCTAGTTGTAACTTTACATAAATTACAAGAAATATTCAAAATTATTAATATAGTTTGCCATCTTTCCGTTCACAATATGATCTAAATGTGCTGTCAGTGACTTTGACACATCGACTCACATGCTATTTGTTTGTACTGTAACTGCCTGTGTATCCAGGAAAGAAGATTGAATAGGGAAGACAGCTGCTGCTCTAGAAAGATGAGGTACAGCCTTCGGTCTACTGCACATTTTATAGGAGACTGGTCTTCCTGCTACAGACCTAACCGTTCACCAAAGACAATTTTTTTAGCTCCTCGTTTGACTGATAAAATTTGAACACATAGTTAAAAAAACTTGGTGTTATGTGCTTAATTAAGCAGATCGCTTGCGTTTACAGCAGTACTCGTCATTAATGAATCAAAAAGCTAAATTGCTCCTTTGTTAACGATGCTACTTTTAACTGCAAATTTAAAAGCACTAAATTCGTTTAAATAAATGGATTTTTTGGTTGCGTGGTAACCGAATGCTGCACTGCACTGAAGCAGCTTTAATCTGTGTTATTTAACTCGTTTTCCACAAATTTAAATAAAACGGTGCCACGGCACATATCATCACCAAATTGTGCTTCATTATGCAGTACTTTGTGGCGTGAGCAACTGTGTGTGTAAACGCTGACACCACTGAGGAGATGTGTAGTTGTTTTTCATCTTTTCCACCTGCTCTCCACTACAAATTTCCACAACATTTATTAGCTCTGAGAGCGTAGCTATACAAGATTTCTGTTGTTTCTTGTCTAAGAGTGAAGCTAAATTTACTTAAATCTCTTCGGTTAGATATTATTTTACATACGAATTTCAGTAATTTTATTTGGGAGTTGACGTTTGTTTTAAACTGTCTCATGCAGTCGCAAATACGAGTATATGGCTACGTCAATAAAGAAATAAAACATGTTGTGCAGGAAACGTGTAATGTAATTGGAGGCGCTTCGCCAAAATTTGTAAAATAAGAGCGTAAGCGAACCGAATAGTCCCATTACGATGCTTTCTGTCATTTTACTCGTGACGAAGTTTGCGTTAGCCCTTGCCCGTCAAGGGGGACGTTACAGACCTATTTTATTCGAATTATGGTGTTACTGTGTGAGGAGACGTTGGAGACTTAATTGATTTCATAATTGCTTAGTTCATGTCCTGTTTATCTGCATATGTTATCCGTTTTTCGCTTCAGTCGGATCTGAGCACGGCTGCTTCCGTATTATTACGTACATTTTTTTTTCGGGGTACTTAAACCCAAATCCTGTAACGCTTCTCTTTAATGTTGCATTTTGTCTATTTACTATCGTTTACTAAACCAGTACTGATGGTAGTATTTTTATAGGCGGTTATAATTACCTCTTGCTCCGAGTCAAGACGTAAGCTTCCTCTAGATAGCCAAATCAGGGGATACATTTTCACAAAACGACTGTATTGGTAGTAGAAAAAGAAGGTTTTTGTGTTTGTTCGAAAATCCTATCTTTATGAGTCCAATATAAACTAAATATTTGCCAACTGCATGAAAAGAGCCATGTATAAATCGGAGTTACAACTACTGTTTCCATCACCCTCCTACTAAGTCAACCGAACACAAAAATAAATATGAAAACGCGCAATTAATTTTGATCTGTGATACAGTGTTGCCAATCCTTTCTTCCCTAGACAGTAAACTGAGCTATTTTAATTACCTTGTACATACTTCTCCTTTGATTTGGAATCATCGTGTTAAAGGCATGGCTGAGGAAACTAATTATCTTCCTTGTTACAGTGTGTTAAGTAAGAGCGTGGTCGGCACTTCACATGGATGGAAGAAGATATCTTTCACAACGTAATAGAGGGTCCTTTGTCGTCCACGTACCGTCCATGAAGGATTAGTTTGCTTTGAAGAGATATGAGTGCAGCTCACACGTCACGTTTATCTAAGATGTTTGATACCCACTGCCAAACGTTGGTTCATCACCAAAAAAATGATGGCGGGATACTGCTGGAGGACAATGCTCCGAAGCATCACAGTAGGCTTCGCAGCCACTGAGAAAAGCACAAATGTGTGCAGGTACTGTATTGGTCGTAATTGTCACCTGACACTAATTCTTCCGAAAATGTGTGGTCTTACATCAAGAAGAAGTTTGCAAGGAAACAAGTTCTTTACTTTGAAAGAGCTGTAAACACAAAGTCGATGCATTTTTAGGTCTCTTCCACGTGAATAAGTGGAAAACTTGTTTTTAAGCTTGCCCGGGGTTGCCAACAATTATCGACGCAGCGGGTGACTGCACGTATTATTAACTGTAATCACATCTTTCTTTTGTTCAAATGTGATGTATATAAATGATTTAGTTTTTTGTCAGATACATTTTTCTGCTGATTAAAACGAGCACGATATTTTTTTTGCTCATATATAATCTATGTAAATGTTTTAGTTTGTTGTCAGATATATTTTTCTTCTGCTTAAAACGAGCACGAACTTACTTAATATGCGGTAGCTACAGTGGAACGTCCTGCAGTCGAACACTGAGTGGTAGTAGTATCCAGATCAGTGTTCTACTAAATTTTTTTTTTCATTTCGTGTATAGTCGTTACTCCTTACGGAATTGTACTGATGATTTAATTTCATCATCCTCGAAAGAAGGTTTAGCTGTAGTAGGCAGTGTGTGGAGAGAGAGTTAGAAATTATTTTACTACCTGATGCGATTAGCGGTAAAATGTAGTAAAATGAGGGCTCCGAATAGATTTGAAGGGAGAGGGAAATCTTTAGTAATTGCATGTAGGAGCGTTTTCCGAAAGTGATGTTGGGAAACCACAAAGAGCAGGAAAACAGGATGGCAGGACGGAGAAATGAATGAGTCCTATCAGTATACGTTCAGTTCCTTAAACACGGTGCTACCTACCAGATCCACTGGTCTGATATGCATGATTAACTGTATGTAATAACCTTCATTTTTGTTTCTTTCACGTCAGTGGTCATTACGACGACTTTAACTGGTTTCTGAAAATACTTCTTTTTACCGTGATTTCTCCTACTGGTTATCGTTATGAAGTTGAGTAATAATATAGCTCATATACTCGTTATTAAAGAGAGTACTGACAAGATTTTCTTCATTGTGACATTTCTAAATTTGAACACAATATTTGTTCGTAGGCACATGGCCATCTTGTACCTAGGAAAACTTTTTCACGTTTCGATAAAAGTACTCCTCCCAAGTAACTTATGTCATTTCAGAAAACGACTGCAGCATACGTAAGTTTAATGCTATCATTTCAAAAGGGAATAAGAAAATGTATTACATTCCTATTGCAGTGCTGTGTAGAAGCGAAAGTCCGAAAGATATCCAGCGTTCAAAATTCTCCCCTACTGTATATATCAGAATAGTAGATATTTTTCTAAATACTTACCTTGAGACATTAATAACTACAGAAGCTTATCCCTTTAAATTACGAAAGATTTCCCGTCGGGACAAAGAAATAACTGTCATTAATTACTCTATGGGAACAGCAATAAACAACCTGCTACAGATTGATCAACAACCATGTGAATTAATCAGGAGCAAGAAAATTGTACAAGGTAATTCCATCCGTTTATAACAGGGATGTAGTGTTACTTAAATGGGTAATGAGTTTTAGGTTATAACAGGAGCGATTGCTGAGGAGAGTTGCATAAAATCTGTTCTCAGACTAAAGAACACAACGCCCAATTACACATCCTTAAGTTTCTGCCAGTATTCGTAACCTGGCTTCTTCCTTCCCCATATCTAAATTAACGTGATCGTTCTTAGCATTACACCTAGATACGTGATGACTGTGACATTCCAGTAGCAGATCAACGATCCTATATAACGATATCAAATACATAGTAATTACAGTCTATGACGGAGAATGAAGCGTTTCCATAAGATTTCACCAGGCATTGTTCACGAGTAAGTCGTTATGATTTTCGCAATCATTCCTACCTCTCTGTGCACAACTGAGCCGGCTACGAACGTAAACGACATACTGAAGTTATAAGCCGTTCATTAAATCCATAGATACAATATATGACCATGTCAATACACACACACACACACACACACACACACACACTATATATATATATATATATATATATATATATATATAAAATCCCCTTCTAAATCACCGGATCTACCTTAGCTAAACTTGGTACATCCATTTCCTACTGTGTGGAAAGAAATACTGTGGTGGTAAGAACCAGAAACCTCCCACTGGTGTGGGGTTAATGATGTGGAGATAAACAGATGGGTGGGGGGGGGGGGGGGGGCGAGGAAGTGATTGGACACTGGTAAGCGGGAGGATGAGGAGATGGGCAGAAAGAGAGAGATAGACAAATGAACAGAGAAAGAGAAGAGGAGGAGGATAAGGTGAGATGGAAGGAAGAGTTAAACAGGGAGAGAGAGGAGGAGGAGATGGATGTAGAAGGGGTGAGGACGAGTTAGAGCGAGGGGGCAGGAGAGGGACTAACAGATCGTGCAACGAAGGGTTAAGGTATATTAGGATTTAACATGTGTAGGGTAAAAACTGGAGGAGACACAGGGATTGGAGCACATTCAGCTAATAACTGAGGAAGTAGGTTGCAAAAGGAAGTCTGAGACGAAAAGGCTGGCTACGGCGAGAAAGATTGATGACTGCACTTAAGTGCTTCCCGTCACATGAAACGTTTCGCTGCTCCACCGACCTGCGAAAAAATTTTGTTATAAAAGGTGTTACTTCTTCCGCACATTCGATATCCAAAGTGCATGTCACGATGTACAGTGACGAATCTTCGGCCATGATGCAATTCCATTGCGTGGGTATCTTGGTTGGCTCCGTAGTTGTGATGAAGACTTGGTTGACCCCATAGCTGCACTTTTCTTTTGGTACAGAGAAAAAAATGCATTGACCATCTAGAGAATTTTTGTTGTGAGCTGTATTTGAAAACCGATTTCGGAAAGTTTATTTCCGTTCGCAGTGTTGTGTATAACATTGGCACGTTATACAGTATAGAGAGCAAAAAGAAACTTTGCGCAAGCAATCTGTTATAAAGTACATGGAAAAAAGTAGCTATTTGGTAGATTCTTCTCCCATGCTAAATTTTTTACTTGAAGGCATTTCATTTTATTTTCAGTTGGCGCTCACCGTTTTTCTTTACATTGTTTCAAGCGGGATGGAAGTTAACAAACAGTCGCTTTTCATTGTTCGCTTTCTTGCAGATAGAATACAATTATCATCAGTGCGTATAACGTGAGCGCGACTTTAGGATGTATACAGAATAAGAAAAGTATTCCTTGTGAAATTATTTAATATCAATGAGGCGTTCCACTCTTTTGGGGCGTCATCAGATTGTATAAAAGTAGAGAGACATAAAACACATACAGCTACTCTTACACAATCTGATAATACCCCGAAAGAATAAAACACGTCATTGATATTAAATAATTTCGCAACCAAGAATGTTTTTATTTTGAAATAATTCGAAACTAGTTGCTGCAGCACCCTGGCAAAACGTAATGGAGTAATTTTTATGCTTAGCTTAATTGTATTTAATTTTTAATCAGGTATTCTGTTCTTATTAAGTTTGCTTGCACTTCCAGTTAATTTAATTTCCAAACTATAGTGGTGACTTCCTTACAATCATCAGTATGTTCAAATTTTCATCTTTCCTTGATAAGGAGTTTTTTCTTCCTGTACTTTCACCTTATGTGTGGTGCCATCTCTTAAAACCTGCATCCAAGATGCCCAGTCCCTGTTGCAAAGGTGTTTCGACTACGATTTGGCTCGGAAGCCTTTACACATCCTTGATGTAATATCGATATATCCAAGTTTGAATGCCATGCTTTTGTGCCCTACAGGAAGATATTAGTGGCCGTCGATTTGCTTTGGAGAAGATGTTCACGCCTGAGTACGATCACGGTACCGCAGGCTTGTTGTTGTTGTTGTGGTCTTCAGTCCTGAGACTAGTTTGATGCAGCTCTCCATGCTACTCTATCCTGTGCAAGCTTTTTCATCTCCTAGTACCTACTGCAACCTACATCCTTCTGAATCTGCTTAGTGTATTCATCTCTTGGTCTCCCTCTACGATTTTTACCCTCCACGCTGCCCTCCAATACTAAATTGGTGATCCCTTGATGCCTCAGAACATGTCCTACCAACCGATCCCTTCTTCTGGTCAAGTTGTGCCACAAACTTCTCTTCTCCCCAATCCTATTCGATACTTCCTCATTAGTTATGTGATCTACCCATCTAATCTTCAGCATTCTTCTGTAGCACCACATTTCGAAAGCTTCTATTCTCTTCTTGTCCAAACTATTTATTGTCCATGTTTCACTTCCATACATGGCTACACTCCATACGAATACTTTCAGAAACGACTTCCTGACACTTAAATCAATTCTGGATGTTAACAAATTTCTCTTCTTCAGAAACGATTTCCTTGCCATTGCCAGCCTACATTTTATATCCTCTCTACTTCGACCATCATCAGTTATTTTGCTCCCCAAATAGCAAAACTCCTTTACTACTTTAAGTGTCTGATTTCCTAATCTAATTCCGGCAGCATCACCTGTTTTAATATGACTACATTCCATTATCCTTGTTTTGCTTTTGTTGATGTTCATCTTATGTCCTCCTTTCAAGACACTGTCCATTCCATTCAACTGCTCTTCCAAATCCTTTGCTGTCTCTGACAGAATTACAATGTCATCGGCGAACCTCAAAGTTTTTATTTCTTCTCCATGAATTTTAATACCTACTCCGAATTTTTCTTTTGTTTCCTTTACTGCTTGCTCAATATACAGATTGAACAACATCGGGGAGAGACTACAACCCTGTCTTACTCCCTTCCCAACCACTGCTTCCCTTTCATGTCCCTCGACTCTTATAACTGCCATCTGGTTTCTGTACAAATTGTAAATAGCCTTTCTCTCCCTGTATTTTACCCCTGCCACCTTTAGAATTTGAAAGAGAGTATTCCAGTCAACATTGTCAAAAGCTTTCTCTAAGTCTACAAATGCTAGAAACGTAGGTTTGCCTTTCCTTAATCTTTCTTCTAAGGTAAGTCGTAAGGTCAGTATTGCCTCACGTGTTCCAGTGTTTCTACGGAATCCAAACTATTTTGCAGCTGTGACTTATTAAGCTGATAGTTCGGTAATTTTCACATCTGTCAACACCTGCTTTCTTTGGGATTGGAATTATTATATTCTTCTTGAAGTCTGAGGGTATTTCGCCTGTTTCATACATCTTGCTCACCAGATGGTAGAGTTTTGTCAGGACTGGCTCTCCCACGGCCGTCAGTAGTTCCAATGGAATATTGTCTACTCCGGGGGCCTTGTTTCGACTCAGGTCTTTCAGTGCTCTGTCAAACTCTTCACGCAGTATCACATCTCCCATTTCATCTTCATCTACATCCTCTTCCATTTCCATAATATTGTCCTCAAGTACATCGCCCTTGTATAGACCCTCTATATACTCCTTCCATCTTTCTGCTTTCCCTTCTTTGCTTAGAACTGGGTTTCCATCTGAGCTCTTGATATTCATACAAGTCGTTCTCTTATCTCCAAAGGTCTCTTTAATTTTCCTGTAGGCGGTATCTATCTTACCCCTAGTGAGATAGGCCTCTACATCCTTACATTTGTCCTCTAGCCATCCCTGCTTAGGCATTTTGCACTTCCTGTCGATCTCATTTTTGAGACGTTTGTATTCCTCTTTGCCTGTTTCACTTACTGCATTTTTATATTTTCTCCTTTCATCAATTAAATTCAGTATTTCTTCTGTTACCCAAGGATTTCTACTAGCCCTCGTCTTTTTACCTACTTGATCCTCTGCTGCCTTCACTACTTCATCCCTCAAAGCTACCCATTCTTCTTCTACTGTATTTACTTCCCCCATTCCTGTCAATTGCTCCCTTATGCTCTCCCTGAATCTCTGTACAACCTCTGGTTCTTTTAGTTTATCCAGGTCCCATCTCCTTAAATTCCCACCTTTTTGCAGTTTCTGCAGTTTTAATCTACAGGTCATAACCAATAGATTGTGGTCAGAGTCCACATCTGCCCCTGGAAATGTCTTACAATTTAAAACCTGGTTCCTAAATCTCTGTCTTACCATTATATAATCTATCTGATACCTTTTAGAATCTCCAGGGTTCTTCCATGTATACAACCTTCTTTCATGATTCTTAAACCATGTGTTAGTTATGATTATGTTGTGCTCTGTGCAAAATTCTACAAGGCGGCTTCCTCTTTCATTTCTGTCCCCCAATCCATATTCACCTACTATGTTTCCTTCTCTCCCTTTTTCTACACTCGAATTCCAGTCACCCATGACTATTAAATTTTCGTCTCCCTTCACAATCTGAATAATTTCTTTCTACCGTAGGCATAGGCAGATATATTTTCATGAAGACACTGACTGTCTTGTCTTCCATTGGAATAAGTCTATTCACAGTTACGGCGACTACTTTTGGAATATTAAGCAGTGTACTTTTTTTTCAGGGCTTCGTGCCTAATCGGTAAAAATGGAACCCATAGGCCAGCACCACGAGAGCGGAGTGCCTCCGCAACGGGTAACGTACTGCCGCGTGGCCCACTGTGCTGCAGCCATGCGGCTAGCTATGGAACGAAATGCGGAGAGCCAAACTTCGAGTCAGCTGACGTGGAAAAGTTTTAATTTATGGGAATAAACCAAAGCTACATCCGTCTATCTATTTAGTTTCTAATAAAATTTTCTCGGGTTTCCAGCCGCGTCAGCCGGTTATTTTATTAATTGATATCTCCGCGAAACCATGCATTCGTACATAATTAGTTTTTCATCAAAACTTACTTCTCGCGTAAAAAATTAAAGGGAAAGAGCACTGTCTTTGGATTTGCCTCATTTGTGCTCTGTACAATTCGATTCTGAGGGAACTATTCGATAAAAACATTTGTTCTTCCACGTCCTACAGTCCTAAATCGTAGCCTTTCTATGAACTGGTTCTCATTTCGTAACAGTTCATGGTTTTCATGCTGACCCCAAAATTAATAAAATATCGCGCATGTTTCAAAATGTTTACAGTGAAATGTGTAGTTGCTGGCTAGCTCACTTTTGCTTCAGTTTAAGTCATACATTCCTTAGTACGAAGTGTGGCAAACACAATGAAATCGTGTTAGCACTGGAGCGAAAGCCATACCTCTTGCCACTCTCGAGTAAATATGTGTACTGGCGTCTGGCCGAAACGGCTCCCGGCGCACAACACTCGAGATTACAGCCGCTCGCTGTGCGGTGTTGTGGCTCATGCTTCTCTTTTGCATGGTGTTTACCGTTATAGTCACATTTTGTAGTAACATTGTATTAACAGATCTTTCATATTCAAATTGGTGGTAGACATTCACTGATACAGGGCAGAATGGGTATATGCTATATGGTAAATGTGTCATTTTTCTGGTCTACACTAACAGTTATAATCACAAAACATTCAGGAACTACTACCGTTACTCTTGCGACTAATGACATAGAAACTCAGGATACGAAAGGAAAAATACGCTGTTCATTCCAGTACAGAAAGAAATGTTCCTGAATCATGAAAATCTTTCCTATAAATCTGAGGCGTTATGTCAGCCGGTGTGGCCGAGCGGTTCTAGGCGCTTCGGTCTGGAACCGCGAGAACACTACGGTCGCTGGTTCGAATCCTGCCTCGGGCATGGATGTGTGTGTGATGTCCTTAGGATAGTTAGGTTTAAGTAGTTCTAAGTTCTAGGGGACTGACGACCTCAGATATTAAGTCCCATAGTGCTCAGTGCCATTTGAACCACTTTTGAGGCGTTATATAAGACACGCTTTTTCCTTTACAAGTGCCGTTTTGGTAATTTGAGTGTTCTATACCATTGTTTTTTCCGTTTCTGCACCTGTGAATTGGTCTTATACATACAACAAACTAATCCGATGTTGTTGACCCCCACACGCAATCCAGAAAACCGTTTTACAGCAGTACTTACTGAATGTGATTGGTTTAATGTTCTGTTTTCATTAACCTACTTCTCTTCACAATAACTTTATTGTCCAAGGCGACCAAGTGTCTTAATTCACATTATGCAAGAATATCGATACTAATATCGCGAAAACGAGCGTAGGAACAGTATCCTTTGCCATAACTTGTAAGAAATTATAGTGAGTGCTGCCACCAATTTTCCATTCTAATTGATCTTTCATTACAGTTGTTATGCCTGTTTACAACAAAATAATTTTACAAAATATATATTCATCTTTATACCAAAGATAAGTAAATTAGACACGCATCCCGATATCCAGTCATCAGTCAGTTGCGCCGGGAGTAGTTGAGAAATCACATCAATGAGGATGACTCGTGCCTCATTGACGAGGATATTGTATATGTATTAACAGAATGTGATAAATACCGTCAACCGAGAACAACTACTCACTATAATAATTTAGATATTCTATTAGAACTTTTTCCTTAGAGTAGCTCTTGGTTCCATGAGTAGATCCCTTCTCAATTATACTTGCTACTTCATTCGACTTTGTAAAAGGAAACATTAAAATTTAAAGATATCCTTAATGTTTTATTTCATATGTATATATTTGGTTTTATGTTAAAATTTCTTCGGCTTCTTCGTAAGTGTGCAGTCACAGTAACGTACTTTGTCGACTTATTATATCTTTTAGTTATGTTTTATACTTTGTAATGAAATCAAGCCAATATCTTGTTTACATGATTATGAGCAGAAATTGTAGGTGGTGACTGGGCTCTACAAGAAGCCAAATATAAAAATAGGCAACGTGTAACATTTGAACAAAGAAGCAGAAGGTTTTCAAAGGTTGTCACTGTTTTCGCGCTTGGGGAAACTAAACCGCTACTTCGGTATCAGTTCCGACTGATCCTGTAACCCAGAGTATTATAATGATTAAGAAGTGAAAATAAAAACCTACCAGCACATTTTCTCTCTCTGAGTGCTTTGCGAGATCAAGAAATTCACAACGGTTGTCATGGCGTACCTTTCTCGTTTCTATATTTGTATTCATCGGACCATACGTCTCAAATACAAGCCCTTTCCCCGACATCCATTGTCAAAATATCTGTGTCGATTTTCTCTGTGTCTCCAGAGGACACGATGTAGAAGACACTTTCTAAGGACACGCACGCAACATAGAACCCAACGCAGCCTGCTAACCGTAGGAAGCCAGTTCCCAGCACTGGCTGCCTGTACTCAGCTGGCCCCCCTTCGCACACATGCCCCACCGCCCGTATGCACTGTTCAGTTGATTCTCTTGGCCTCCGCGCGACGTCCATCTTGCTGTGGGCGATGCGGTTGGCAAAGCGGCAGAATTTCGCAGCCGCAGACGACCCGCCCTGTGTGGACTGCTGCATCTCTGCCTTGCGCCACAGCGGTGCGTCCATTTAGCGCTGAGCTGACATTCCGTGCATGTTTCGCCCGCGTGGCCCCGCCCTCGTGGTATCACTGTGTTGTCCGTCCGTCTGTCTATCTGTCCAACTGTTAAAACCCACCCCTTTTCCTCAGGAACAGGTAAAGATATCTAGTCGAATTTATATCGGATACTGAGGTCCACGTTCTCTTGGCGGCTAAGCTTCTAAATCAGTATTAAGTTGAAATTAAATTAAACTTCGAAGACAATGCATTATAAACAGACTGCATTTTTCTCACATGTTTTGATACTCGCAAGTTCACTTATCGAAACCTATTGACGAACTATGGAGGTTGGTATTGGTGGCCGACAAGTAGTTGCGTTTGCGACGCCGTACGCGTAGGAGGTGGTTTACTTCCGCTCCGTCAAAGCGCTACGACTATCGCAAGTTTGTTATTTTATGCTATATGAGTGTGTACCCTACCCAATGAACTAATCTTTGTACTCTTGGTAGCAGTGCTGCCCGGGTCTTTTGTTCCTTTGGCGTCCCAGTCTTTTCCACGTAATGGTACGATGACGTCTTCTTTTTATAAGTCGACCCATCGTGTGCAGCCCAGTTCTCTGGAAATCCTCGGCTGATAGGTAGATAGTTTCGGTCTGACTTCAGATCACTAATATACAATTTATTTTGAGACCGAACTTTATATTTCCTTTGGTAAATTTGTGAATCCCTTACAAAAGAAAAAGTTACTGCTTAAACACGGATCTCGTGTTCTTTTCCGTCACGGACATAGTACAGTTCTACTTGCGAACGCTGGGGATGAATTCTCGAACGTTCATGTTTCAACCTGTTTGCCTTAAAGAGGTTGTGGTTGAGTATGGTGAGTTAGAGAACAATGTACCCAGTACAGACTTCAACGCTACAGTGGGACTCCTTCAGTAGAAATGCAGGTGAAATATGACATTCCGGCTCATTTTCATGTGCATCGTAACCGTATGCACTTTACATGCAGTGATCAGATGGGGCCCTGCTTTTTGTTTAACGAAAACTGTCATCTTCGTCCTAATAATCCGCAAACGGTTTTTGTTTTGTGCTCTTCTCCTGAACAGTGCCTTAAGTTAATGATGACATAACTTGCCTCCAATGGCAATACCTCATGTGCCAGGCCATCTTCTGCTAGTGACTCCCATTGGACAGATTTCAGTTTCACTGTGGGTGATTTTACACCGTTGCTAAGGAAGACAGATTCTGATGTGACAGCGCCTAGCACAGGTGCTCGATTGATTCATAACAAGAGGCGTCGTACGCAGAACGTGTATGCTGCTGACGTTGTTCCTCTTGCCTGCGCCCCAACCCCTCCCCGCTTTCCCTTCACAAACCTTTTTCATCTGCCGATTCTCTGGATGGTCAGTGAGTCAGGATTAATGAGCCGGGAGTTGAGATGGATGGTTCTGGTGCTCCTTCCATTTCCGCAGGAGTTTCTTCCCAACCTATTCAGCGATCGGAACACTGGGTGTTGGATTACTTGTGGTCTGTTCCGTTCGTTGCGCCTGCTGTGATGCAGTACCAGCATGTTTTCTTGTCTAATATTCCTGACAGCGGCTCTAAATCCTTGTTCTTATAGATAACGGGTTGTTTGGCAGTTTCACATGATTTGTCTCCCGTGACACCCAGTCTGCTGCTTCTCTGTCTTGTTGATGTGGGTCGGTCGCTTTCGCCGGGGGTTCCCCCTGTGCAGACAGTAACCGATTCAGGCCCGGCTGTGACTGAGATATAGGCGGTGATCGATCCTCCCACCTCATCGTCGGCGGAGGATAAATTACTACATAGACAGCGTAAACAACTAATTCCATCCCGTCGGCCTACTGCAACGATAAAAGAGAAGCATGAACGTTCGTCAGGTCGGGTCACTGGATCCCCTCCCTCAGATTCCTCGCTGCATGTGGCTATGGGTTGCGACTGCCGAAAAGTGGAATAAGATGTTTCTTTACTACTATTTTACCTGTATTTTGTTCTGACTGATGACCCTAGCTTACCCCTAGCTTGTCCTAAATGTTAATAGAATTGAATCAGATTTACATTTGGCTTTTTTAATATAACGTGGCGGTAAAAGAGTATTTGTACGGAGAAATTTAGGATGTGTATCGTTGCATCATACAAGAAAACAGAGTACCACGTCATATTATGGATTTCCTCCATGAAATAAATATTACGTATCTTGTGTAAACGGGGCTGCTGTTCCTTTTTGCTGATTATGATCATCTTCATGTTACGGCATGGCCACTCAGGAATGATGCAACAGTAGAAATACGCTCCAGGAAACGTGCTCACAAAGAGTTTTATTTCGCACGCTAAATGTTCGGCGGTAAACTACATGTAAAACTGTCGAAACACTGTCTCATGACTGACGTCAAACTGAATTCCAACTGAGATATGGCGGCGTACAAATCGCCTCTATTTATACGATTTTAAACAATTACTGTCACTGTTACATGTTTCATTTTTAGGTTTAACATTTAAATTTTTTACATTCATATTCCCAAATTACATAGAAATTTACATTAAATAAAAATGAATAATGTCATACGAAGACAGAAAAAAAATCTGTTTCTATTAAAACTATAAATTACATGTTTTGTCATTACTAAAATACATTTCGTTAATTAGCATACATCATTGTACATATTTAAAGAATAATCACCCTAGCGTTTTCTGGTAAGCAGAGGGATTATTTTTATGGAATGAAACGCCGACATTCAATAAACTAAATTTTCTACGAGTAAAACTTTAGATTTCTATATAGTCGTAATTACAATTACATTGACTAACACCAATTAAAACATTAGTTCGCCTAATTCTGACTGAAAAATTGTCACGTCATACTTCTATTACCTATAAAATTTGTTTTTTAGTTTGAAAAGATAAAAATAGTTCTTTTTCGATGACTATAAATAACGGAGCTTAAATCGTTAATTACTCCACAATTACAATAGCAGTTTCATTACTACCATGTGCCTGAAGAATGTATAATGTACAAATTGTTATGGTACATAAGCTGTTAACTCTACATGTTTCCTTCATTTTGCATATAGGTGATGCGCAACGTAAACAGTGTCAAAACAGTAGCTTAAATTAATGCTAATTATTAGTTTGCTGCAAAAGAAAATCCACAGTGTATTCGAATCCGTACAATCAGAAAAGACAAAATCAAAGCAACAGACTGATATTACACATTTGCTCGCTTCAGGAGCGTTGGGATGAGACTGATAAAAGAATATAGGATCCCAAAGGGTTGAGGTATTGCAGTTTGTTACGTCAATTTATTTATAATTCCTGTACCGAAATTATGCTTTTACAAGAAGTTTAGTTCACATCTTTTGCTCTCCCTGGGTTTCACATGTTCTTAGTGTGGCCCCTGAATGTGCGATCTGTGTCGCCTGTTTTTTCGGTGAAGGTATTCCCATTCCCCATGTTGAAATACTTGATTATGTTTGGAGGATACGGTGTCTTCCTTTTAAAGGTTTCTTGAAATTACTGCCACCAGTCGCCTCTTGCTTTGTTCTTCAATTCATTTAACATCACATTACCGGTTTCGAAGCGCCTAGCGATTAATCATGAGATGGTACAATTTATTGTTTGTGTGCAGTCGGGTAGCTGTGGCAAGATGTGTAGACGTAACATGTAAGCACTGTGTGTGGAGAGAAATATCCACATTATGCGATAGACTTTGTTGCTTTACTTACAGTTATTAGTATCCGTTGTTTGCATGTTGATGTGTATAGTATTCTCGAAAACATAATGAATGTTTTCCAGTGAAATTAATTTACTGCACTTTACACACTTAGTCACACGTAACATGTTCCGCATACTTTAGAAAACGTAAATAAACCAAAGAGTGTGCCTAAAGTTACGTCAAAGAGTTGGTGTTTCGACAGAGAGTATCTTTCTTCAGCTCACGCAAATACACACTGGCGTCGGAAAGCATATATCTGTTTCTCTTTAGTAAAAATAACGTGTAGGAACATGGCAAAACTTACATGTGCTATTTAGAAAATCGATTAAACAAAGAGTTTGGAAGATAATACAATTAAAATTATAGCACTTCTATCTCGATTGACATTTCATTTGTCTTTTGCTTAATTAACATTAATCAACACATATGAAATTAACAATAAACATCACAGTATTACCTTTTTTATTGAAAGAAGTGAAGAACAAAACAAAGGGTTATTTGTAACAGTAACTTCAAGAAACTATTATCCGCCGCAATCGCACTGTTTCTGCTCCATAATGGATAAAGCGTTTTTTTTTTTTTTTTACCTTAACTTGGTAGTTTTGTATGCACCGTCTGGTTCGAGTCACACAATGGCGTGTTTACAGTTTTACAAAGAGCAGGTTGTCTATCTTTAACGCAGGAGTCTTCTTTGTCGCTAGTTAGGTGGTGATTTAAATTGAGATGTACGTCCGAGCGATTAGCCCCACGTTTCGAATTTTGGTCGTGAATTACGCGTTGAAAATTCGACGCGTTTGCGTAATGCGTGGGAACGTGAATATCCCACCACCGTTGGATACACGTTTTGTACAGCCGCCTCTTGTAACCATGTAGACTGGCTTTATTCATGTGATTGTTTATGTAATAAAATTCTTGCCGTTGACGTTATCTCCATTTCCTTTTCGGACCACTGTGCTGTGGTGGCCGCTGTAAACCTTCAACGACAAGCAGCGGAACTGCTTCGGATTCACTGGATGCTGAATGTCGCCTCCTCATGGACAGAGCTCTGGATGATGTAAATGGCGCAGTGTGGGAACAATGCCCCACTGCCCTATGCGTTACTCATCACTGTTGGATTGGAGGACAGGTATAGTAAAGCTTCATCAGTCCTTGATACTATGCGGTTCAAGCGAGTTACTTTAGGAAAACCAATGTTATTACAGTGTTCTGTGCGAACGGGTGAACGGGTCACTCCCCAGTAAGGATCCAAGAAGTTCGCGTTATTCACGCAAGGCTGCTGCAGCTCAAGCGGCATAAGATTGAAGGTTTACAGGTGAAACCTCTCTCGTCTGTTGAAGGAGAAATGATATTCTTGTATCACCTGCTTTGCCATTAGTTGCAAAGTCATCACTTTTTCATTACGTCTGTCACAGCTGCTGAAGGCAACAAACTGGCTGTGCAAGGTGATATTGTTCGCGCTATCCACCACTATTACGTGGAACTATGTACGGTGTTTGAAAACGTGAGACCTTTTCCTGTTGATATTGATGGAACGCTCAGTGGGAGGATCACGCCTGCTCAGAATGTTGAATTTCTGGCGATCTTTCTGGCAGATGTGTTTACGGTTATTGCTGCAAATGTCTCTCAGCACTATGCGACTTAACTTTTGAGGTCATCAGTCGCCTAGAACTTAGAACTAATTAAACCTAACTAACCTAAGGACATCACACATATCCATGCCCGAGGCCGGATTCGAACCTGCGACCGTAGCGGTTGCTCGGCTCCAGACTATAGCGCCTAGAACCGCACGGAGACTCCGGCCGGCGTTATTGCTGCATTTCCCTCCCATAAACCATCTTGTCCAGATGGCCTCCCTGAGGAATTTGATGACGTCTTTTGGCCTCTCTCGAATGGGATGTCGAGAAGAGTGAGCAAGCACAGCTAACATTCTGCAAGAGATAATGTTACAGCCTTATCTGCCACAAAGTCACAGCCACTGCTGAGAGGAACTGCATCTCCATTGCACTTACTACATGTGCACTACTACTGTAATTGTCATGGCACACTCAGTAATAACTTTTTTGTCACAAATTTGTATTGTGCAGAAGCAAAGCCTGTCTCTCTGCAACACACATATCTGCAAAGAGAGACAGAGAGACTTTACGTTTTCCGGAATATCTCGAGGTGGGGTGCATTTTCTTCGAGATATGTTTGTTGTATACAGGGTGTGCAAAGAACTCGGTGACTAACGGCTACTTTTGACATTGCTTGCCCACTTACTAAACAGAGGGGCACAATCTAAAATCTGGACAGAACTTACTAGGAAGCTGTCAGTTGATGCTACACCTTTGCAGTCTCAACATCACAGCTCCCATCTTTCCAAAAGTATGTACAAAAGACACTGCTACTATACGAATTGCATGTTACCTACTTGCAGCAGTATATGAAAGCAGGGATTCCCTGTTGCAAAACCTGAAGCATATGGGGAAAAAGAGCGGCGCCATCTGATGTTGAGCACAAAATTCGTCAGCAGAAAATCTGGAGCAATGGTCCTGGTTCATCTGAGGGACTGCAAGATGTATCGACTGTCAAGATTCTTGACCATCAGTCCTACTGAACACCACTTCCTCAGCAGTAAACTGTTCATAATATATCACAGGAGAGAGAGTAACGCAAACGCACCTGGTTTTGAAACTACTGACACGTAATTGCATGTGTATAAAAAATGTGTCAGCTTCTGTTCACTAAGTGTCACGCAATGGAAGAGTAAGAGATGTTTCCTTTAAATCTCTAAAGGAACAGTGCTGTAACATCCTGGTTTTTCGTAATACCCTGTTTGTTTGTTTACCTCTCATATAAGAAGTCGTTGGTGACCTAAATCCTTATCACAAGTCAATGTTCAAATAATACAATCGCTTCAGAGCTACTGCTTTAGCGATTCAGAACAAACCGCTGTTTTTGTTCTAGTGTAAGAAGTTGTTGGATAACTATGTAAAAGATATATCATTCATAACGTACACAGTTTGCCCACAAAATGCTCTTCAGTATTGTTTCTTTGTCATTAAAGCTGATACAGCAGTGAAATCATGGTTATCTAATAGAGCTGCTTCAAATACCTATTTATATTGCAAGATATTACTATTTGGAACAGACAATCCTATAAAAACTGTGGAGGTTGGTTGGTTTGGGGAAGGATACCAGACAGCGTGGTCATCGGTCTCATCGGATTAGGGAAGGATGGGGAAGGAAGTCGGCCGTGCCCTTTCAGAGGAACCGTCCCGGCATTTGCCTGGAGTGATTTAGGGAAATCACGGAAAACCTAAATCAGGATGGCCGGACGCGGGATTGAACCGTCGTCCTCCCGAATGCGAGTCCAGTGTCTAACCACTGCGCCACCTCGCTCGGTAACTGTGGAGGATGATGTAGAATGTGCAATACAGTCACATATGTCCACTGCTCATGACAACATAAGTGGTGAGTATATCCTTAATGCCATTGTTATTTATCGTTTGTTTTTCCTTTAGTCCTGAGTAATATATTAAAAAAGTAAGGTAGTTTCGGTACAGTATTGTGTGCGAGACAAGAAATGATTGCTCCATGACACACGGGTGCACAGCATTTTTTATGAGATGAATACAGAAATATACTCTAAACCATGTGTAACTTTTTTATCTTGAAATCAATTGTTTTAAACTTTTACAGGGTTATACTTATGTACACAATCATCTTTGACTTTCACAGAAATAATTTAAGATTCTTATGCGTCATTTATTTTGTAAAGATCTGTAATTATATTCGCATATTAAGACAGTGTTTAGTATTTACCATTAGTCATTTAGCACTTGCCATTTGTCATTTATTATGTACCGTTTAGAACTTACCATTTAGCGTTCATCGATTACCGTTTAGCATTTAATATTTTACCCATTTACCTCTTACCATTCAGCGTTTACTGTTCACAGTTTAGTGGTTAATGTCCAGCATTTACTCTTAAGTATTTAGTGTTTAATAGTTAATGTTTAGCATTTATTATTTACTACCATTTACGATTTAGCTTTTAGTGTTTTACCTGTTTAGAATTTTCTTTTTACCATTTAGCACATAACGTTCACCAGACTTGTATGGCGTGTGAAACAAACAGGTGATCTGTTTCCATTAACTTGGAAAGACGATGAGAGTGGCGTTCCAATGCACAGAATTGATCTGTACATAAGTAATGTAACATTATACCATTTTTATTTCTTAAATAATGAATACCTTACACCTTCTAGGAAATAAAAGAAATAATGAGACATTCATGCTGATTACGTTTGACTTTCGAAGCAAAAACAAATTTCTTCGACTTTCATGTGGAGACTATGTAAGTTTTACTACACATCTGGCGCCATACTTATATCCCATTTAAATACGATTCTCTTACTGGTTGGGAGAAGAGATGGGGTAGCACTCAATAGATCTGTTTCCATCGTCTCTTGAATTGCCTTAACACTGTGCTGTAATCTGTTGGATGACAGAATGGAGTTACGTGTACCTCAGAAACAGTGTAGTTTGACACCATTTTAATACGACGGCTATCCACAAAGTACATACGTTTTGGAACTAAAAATAAATAAAGTATTGGAAAATTTTCTTATTATATACAGATGAAAACCACACCTAAATACTACTTTTCTACATAGTTGCCATTTAAATTAAGGCACTTATCGTAGCGATGGACGAGCTTGGAAGTTCCTTCGTAGTAAAATTCGGCCGCCTGCGCCTTCAACCACGTGGTTACCTCTTCTTGAAGCTGTGCGTCGCCATCAAAACGCTGCATAGCCAACCACTTCTTCATTGCTGGGAATAAGTGGAAGTCGCTCGGTGCCAGGTCGGGACTGTATGGCGGATGAGGAAACAATTCCCACTTAAAAGATTCGAGAACTTCACGAGTGGCATTTGCCGTGTGGGCCCGGGCGTTGTCGTGAATCAGCAAGATCTTTGAGTCCAACTTTCCCCTGCGCTTGTCTTGTATTGCTCTTCTGAGGTTGCGCAGAGTTTGGCAATACCTTTGAGAGTTTATTGTAGGGCCTCTTTCCAGGAAATCCACAAAAATCACACCTTTTCTGTCCCAAAAGACAGTCGCCATCACCTTCCTTGCCGACATTGTCTGCATGCATTTGTTGGGTTTTTGGGGGGAATTTGTGTGCCCCCACTGCATTGACTGCAATTTTGTCTCGCAGTTCACATGCTTAACCCATGTTTCGTCACCAGTAACGATGCGATCGAGTAATGAGTCGCACAGCTTCAAGAAGAGGTAACCATGTGGTTGAAGGCGCAGGCGGCCGAATTGTACGACGAAGGAATTTCCAAGCTCGTCCATCGCTTAAGTGCCTTAATTTAAATGGCAACTATGTAGAAAAGTAGTATTTAAGTGTGGCTTTCATCTGTATATAATGAAAAAAATTCCAATACTTTATTTATTTTTAATTCCAAAACGTAATGTACTTTCTGGATAGCCCTCGTACTATACTCCCACGTTGTTTGGAGATAAGTCGATAGTGGGTTGAGCTAGGGGGCAAGGTAGCCGAGTTCAGATTTTTTCACTAAAGCAAATGGCCTGTTTGCGCGAGCTTCGATTTTTAATATTGTTCCACGATAGACAGGAGATAGGGCAAGGGAGGGGAAACAGGGCAAGGCACCTACTGATAAGAATGATGATGTCACTGACAACAGGAATAAGAGTGATGACATGAGTGGTACCATTATTTATTAATAAGGATAATGATATCAATACGTTAACGATGCAGGTCATTTAAAGACACAAATGTAAGTAAGGTGGATCAGATTGTCCACAGATGTACTACTCGCAACAACAAATTTACGAAGAAATCAAGGAATCACTGACATATGAAAAAATGCATGTAAAATAACGAATCACCAAATAAATATCACTGCAGAACCATTTCAAAGCAAGCCAGAAGACTAAGCCAGGATACCCATGAAGAACAGGGAACACATACGCTCACCAGACTGGCGATAAAACTTGATGGTCAGCTTTTCGGTGACTCAAGTAGGAAGGAAAAACTAAACTACAACTGATAGAATATGACACTAGCCAGTGCTTCCACAGTTCTTTGGGACGTCACCAAGACATCTGAAACCTGAGGGAAGGAACTCCAACACGCTTGCACTTAAGAATAATTGTGACAAGTATGTAGCTCCACTTTCACGCACTTGATGGCCCAATAGTAACCTATAACCTTAGCAGGTACAAACATAACTTCTGGCCTCGATGATTCAAGAATACCTATCGCCACAACCACCAGAAAAGCCTCAAAATGCGGGCGACTTCTGCTCCTCGATATATCACAGAACACCCCGATCTCTAGTGGCTGGAAGCCTCAGATACCAAAAGACAACGCCAATCAGTGGAACCTCAGAGAGAGAGAGAGAGAGAGACTGCTTTGTGCAGTAGACGACAGGATTTTATTATCCTTGAAAGCTCAATATAATGGGTTTTGGTAGTTCAAGTTTTATGGGTATGGTAGAGCAGACCCACTGTAGTTCCCACAGGTGAAGAAGACTCACAATACCTATATAATGGTAATTATTTAATATCGGTAACAAAGCATTAATTCAACTTTACTCTAACCAGTCATGACTTTGTCTCCCGCTTATGTACTTGTCAATGTTCTAATGAGTTCCTTTCATTTTTCAGTAATACGAGAACACAAGGTAATACAAATACACACACACACACACACACACACACACACACACACACATATATATATATATATATATATATATATATATATATATATATATATATATATTCTCTGAGAAACCTGTAAGGGTTAACACGGTATCGGGCCGTTGTGTGCACAAATTCAGGTGGCCTGCCACATACAATTAGTGTCAATGGTTCTCATAGCATAGATGACAGCGCACGACACTCCTCACTCTCAGGCTTGGATTCGACCCTTATCACCGTTAGATGTCCCATTTTTGTATCACTCTCATGTTTGGTTTTAGGAAACCAAATGAAGGAAACTTGTGGCGACACCTTCTCTGGTAGCCCGTTTGAATTAGCGTACATTGATCCTGATAGGCTGATTTCAACGTTAATAAATGCGGAAAAAGACGGAACGTTCCTACTTTTTGTCTTAACAGTTATTTCTCAGCAGCCTTACGTTATTAACTTTCGCTGTATACGCTATATACATTTAATATAATAACTGAATTGTGAGATTCATTAGACTAATAGCCTAGCTCCAGCATGGATGATACAATTATCTTTGTACTCAATGTAAACATAGTATATCTCTGACATGTATAACAACAGTGTGTCAAATAGCAGTGCGAGCATAACGTACAGTGGAGACACATGCAGGAAGTATTAGTATTCACCATCTTTTTTATTATAATTATCCTGTAAGTATAATTTACCATAACAAATTGATGTTTCTTAAGTTTGAAACTGGCTTTTCTGAAAAATAAATTTAATCACAAGGAATAAATAAAACATGGACTGTTTTGCACTTCGTCTGTTGCTGTGAATAGGCATCTCTGCTCTAAACTAACACCAATAATGTAACAACACATGGTGAGAAAACATAGAAGTGACCCATCCAGAGTTTGGACTGCTAAACAACCAGATGTTACAGACGTATCAAATGTAATCGTAGATGGCTAGTTTTTGGATTTTCCACTATTTCTGATGTGCTGAAGCACATCTCTGGAGTAAAGATTTGGCTAGACTATGGACAAATTATTTTTAGTTGGGTATGTTTTTTCTGGTTTTTTGTATTAAGTGTAGGCAACTGAGAGGTTTTCGGTATGTTGTAAATGTTTGCCCTTTAGAGTTTGAAATATCCGCTAATTATCTTTCTATGGCATATTTGGTTGACTTATGACTTTTAAGGTTTTAGTTTAAGACTCCATCATAATACTGAAGTTTCATCGTCATTCATAAGTGAAACGGCTGCAGTAACTTCCTTGGCGTTGGTAGTTATATCCAACAGAATGTTGTCAGCATATAAGCACGTAGTAGCCTCATGAACGCAGCGTAGACGGGAGATCATTTGCATGCACGAAGAAAAGGAAAGGACCTTATAGTTAACCTTGGGGGAGTCCATTTAACACATGTTCCCATTCTTGCAATGTTTGGGAAATTCTACTGTTTCATTCTTATTTGTTCCATATGGAAATGAACAGTATCGATAAACTTGCTGATATCAGTGTTAAAATGGTCACCTAACACCTATTCATTCCAGTTTTCATTTAGTTAGCTGCTTTGACTAATGCGGTTAATGTGCAATGTTGTTGTTGGGAACCTTAATGATAGTCGTATTTGTTTTGAATTATATTAGTTTTAAGACAGTCAGCTGTTCATAAAAAATGTACTGTATATTGAACGAATTAAGTTTTGCTTGTACTCTGTAGGATATGTACCACCAACGAGAGAGAGATGATGCCTGTGAGGACTGATTTTAGGCATGTGGTTCTTGTACTCAACGTCTGCTACTGTCCTGTGCTGTTGGTCACGCACTGCTTCGCAGAAGACGCGTCTGAACGGCCTGTGGAAATCCAGACGCGGCGGTCCTCAAACGCAGACCTCCACTTTCCCTTTCCCCTCCGCCTCCTGCCGCTTAACTGCGCCTTACATTTCCTGGCGGCGTCGCTTGTTCCCCACTATCCGGGCAGCGAGCGACCCACTTTCTCCTGGGGCCGAGCTCGTCGATGTTTACAGTCAGGGGTGGGGGGGGTGGCGAGAGGGGGACGGGAGGGAGAGAGAAGAGCCCCCGCCCGGCGGGTTATGCAAACGACGTCGCCGACGCCGGCGTGGTGGAGTAGGTCTCACTGCGCTGCGACTCGGGGGAGAATACGCCATGCTGAAGCTTCCTGCCATCTCATCACGCCGGCCGTACTTAGTGCTGTGAGGAGACAACTTGCTGCTTTTTACTCAAGCGCTTCTCATTACTAGCACAGGTTTCTTCATACGTCTTGATAGGGGGTTGCCTCCTGAAGTTTTCATACCCAGAAAAGCCAAAATTCGTGATTCTTCAGCAATAAGCGTTGCCCATTCGAGGTGTAGAAGATTTTCGGTTATTTCTTTATACACACATTAAAATAAGTCTTGCGTCACTCCGTTCTCAGAACTCCTGAAAACAGATGACGACTCTGGATATTCTATCACAGACACAGTCCCTTTATCAGTTCCAGTCATTCCACCAGGAGGGAGGTAAACTGCTTGTATTGTCTGTAGCTCAACCATGCCTAGACGATCAATACCGGGGGTCTATCGCGTCCGCATTGTTACTTTGTTCCAGGAAGGGCTCTCAACTATGGAAGTGTCAAGGGCCAAAGCGATGTCGTTCACACATGAAGTAGATACTGAGAGACAGGAACTGTCGATGACATACCTCGCTCAGGCCGCCCAAGGGCTACTACTTCCGTGAATGACGCTACCTACGGATTATGATTCGGAGGAACACTGACAGCAATGCAACCATGTAGAATAATGCTTTTCGTGCAGCCTCAGGACGTCGTGTTACGACTCAAACTGTGTGCATTTGGCTGCATGATGCGCAACTTGACTTCCGATCTCCATGGTGAGGTCCATCTTTGTAACCACGACACCATGCAGCGCGGTACAGATGGGCCCAACAACATGCCGAATGGACCGCTCAGGAGTGGCATCATCTTCTGTTCACCGATGAGTGTCGCATATGCCTTCAGTGGTCGGAGACGTGTTTGGAGGCAACGTGGTCAGGCTGAACGCCTTAGACACACTTTTCCAGCAAGTGCAACGAGATTGAGATATCCTGTTGTTTTGGGGTGACATTATGTGGGGCTACGTATGCCGCTAGTGGTCATGGAAAGCGCCGTAACGGTTGTACGATACATAATGCCATCCTCCGACTGATAGTGCTACCATATCGGCAGCATATTGGCAAGGGATTCGTCTTCATGGACGACAATTCGTGCCCACATCGTGTACATCTTGCGTAAGGCTTCCTTCAGGATAACGAAATCGCTCTACTAGAGTGGTCAACATGTTTTACGGACATGAACCCTATCTAATAAGCATGAGATAGATTGAAAGGGCTGTTTATGGATGGCGTGACCCACCAATCACTCTAAGGGATCTACGCCGAATCGCCGTTGAGGAGTGGAACAATCTGGACCAACAGTGCCTTGAACTCGTGGTTAGTATGCCACGACGAATACAGGCATGCATCAACGTAAGAGGACGTGCTACTGGGTATTAGAAGTACCGGTGTGTGCAGAAATCTGTATTGTGATAAAACATGCAGTGTGTGGTTTTCATGAGCAATGAAAAGGGCGGAAATGACGTTTATTTGACCTCTTTTCCAGTTTTCTGTACAGGTTCCGGAATTCTCGGAACCAGGGTGATGGAAAAACTTTTTTTGATATGTGTAATATGCAGTGCCAATGAATGCAGCCTTAACACCACTCCTTTACATCTGTCATAATTTGGATAATATTTTACGTATATTCTCCAACAGTTTCTCAGCTTTTATCTTTATTTCTGATTTTAAACTAAACAGGAATGATTTCTAAGCATGTAATGTAGCTATATAGTGTTTCTAATACTGCATGTAGTAACTGCCCTTACTATAACATATTAATATATATAAAGACCTCTTAAGTCAAGGTCAGTGAAATGCGTACATTTCACTTGGGCTTCTTCTCCAACACACACCAAGGAGACGAGGAATCTTAAAAAATTTGACTACAGAAAATTCGATATTTTTAAACACATTGCTCACAAAGATGGGCCAAATTTAAGTGAACATGTGCAACTCAAAAACAGGAATTTTCTACATACTCGTAGTTTCAGACCCTTGCTTCCGTTAGCGTAATAGAGAAGGGTTTGATCTTCCAGATGACTGTGGATATCTCATTTTCCTCGTCTCTTAATGCTGGTGTTACTCTGTTTATTCTTTGTAATGGTACTGTATTTCTTGAGGTTCTGATGTGCACAGTTTATCTAATGTATGTAATTTTTACACACAACTTTATCATCTTCCTCCTTTTTCTCTCTTCAAATCTCTATTCTGCCCTGAGCTTCACCATCCCGCCTTCTTCTCTTCATTCTCCTCTCTTCCCACAATCTTATCGTATTGTTTATTATTTACTGCTACTTCACAATTTACCTAATTTTATTTTACCACAATAACCATTTTTGATTATAACTCATTAATTCTATTCCTTTGTAATAATTTTAGGTAGTTACTATCTTTGCCAACGGCCTTGTCCAGTGGGAACACCAGTTCCCGTCAGCGATGTCGGGATGGGCTAGCACTTGGATGTGTGACCATCCAGTGTGCCGAGCGCTGTTGGCAAGTGGCGTGTACTCAGTCTTTGTGAGGCAAACTGCGCTACTTGATTGAGAAGTAGTGGATCCGGACTCGTAAACTGACACACGGCCGGTAGAGCGGTGTGCTGAACACATGCCCTCCGTATCCGCATCCAGCGACGCCTGCGGTCTGAGGATGACACGGCGGCCGGTCGGTACCGTGGGGATTCTCAAACCCTGCTCGGACCGAGTTTAGTTTTAGTTACTTAATTTACACGGATCAGGTCCAGTGGTACCAATGCCTTATTGAAATCGCTACCGGTTTTGGGATGTAAAACCCCTTCTTCAGGTGTATAAAATAACTGGAATTCGTAACGCATAACATTGATCGGCCCAATAAGTACAAGGGCTCCTAATTGTTGCATCTTATCATTGCATCTTAGGCGGTAACTGTCCGCCGTATGACTCCGTGTCATTTGCGGATTTCCTACATACCAAGTCTTGTGCAATTTCTCGTAAGTACACAGCCAAATATGATCTAGTTTTTAATGTCATAGTTCTAATTTTAACGTTTCCAGCTGGCACAATAATGTTCATTCGCTAGTGCACAACCTCCTCCCGCAGTCTGCTAGTGCTCCCTCTCACCGAAAGTTTTCCTTAGCCCAAGCTTTACGTACGCTGCGCTGGTGCATTAGTTGTACGTTGGTGAAGTACTACTCAGTGACGACCACCGTCTTGTGCATGTATCATGGAGATGTAATTTTATATTTTACTTATACCATTCAGATGTATTTCCACCGCAACAAAGTGTAACACAGTAACAATGAATAATTCTTGTGTTCGTATATAGGTAACGAATAGTTTAACTTGTATTCGCTACTAATTTCTTAAGGTCAACTCTATTTTTAAGATACATGGGCCAGTGTTTATTGTGTATTCCTTAATGACTGCACAGAGGTGGAATAGATCATGAGGTATTTTTTAACATCGTGTCGAGCATCTTTTCTCAGCACAGTACAGAAACTTGACGTAACATGGACTCAGCAAGTCGTTGCAGACCCCCTGTAGATATGAGACATGATGTCTCTATAACTGTCCGTAAAGGCGAAAATTATTGCCGATGCTAGATTTTGTTGATCAGCTTACCTGTCGATGTTTTTTAAAGTCATCAGTCTTCTGACTCGTTTTATACGGCCCGCCACGAATTTCTCTCCTGTGCCAACCTCTTCATCCCAGAGTAGCACTTGCAGGCTACGTCCTCTATTATTTGCTGGATGTATTCCAGTCTGTGTCTTCCTCTACAATTTTTTCCCTCTGCAGCTCCCTCTAGTACCATGGCAGTCATTCCCTGATGTCTTAACAGATGTCCTATCATCGTATCCCATCTTCTTGTCAGTGTTTTCCACATGTTCCTTTCCTCTCCGATTCTGCGCAGAACCTCCTCATGCCTTACCTAATTTTCAATATTCGTCTATAGCACCACATCGCAAATGCTTCGATTCTCTTATGTTCCGGTTTTCCCACAGTCCATATTTGACTACCATACAATTCTGTGCTCCTAACGTATAAACTTCTTCCTCAAATTTAAGCCTCTGTTTGATACCAGTAGACTTCTCTTGGCCAGGAGTGCTCGTTTTGCCAGTGCAAGTCTGCATTTCATGTCCTCTTTGGTCGCTCCGTCGTTGGTCAATTTTGTTGCGTATCTAGTAGGATTCCTTAATTTCATCTACTTCGTGATCACCAATGCTACTGTTAAGTTTCTCCCTATTCTCATTTCTTCTTCTTCTCATTACTTTCGTCTTTCTTCGCTTTACTCTCAGTCCATATTCAGTACTCATTAGAGTGTTCATTCCATTCGGCAGATCATGTAATTCTTCTTCACTTTGATTCGGGATAACAATGACATCAGTGAATTATATCACTGATATCCTATCATCTTGAATTTTAATTCCGCTCCTGAACATTTATTTTATTTCGATCATGACCTTCTCGATGTACAGATTAAACAGTACTGTATTATCCCTTTACTATCCTCATGCACTTTCTCTATCTCTTCATCGTCAGCTTGCGACGTCGGAATGTACACCTGAACTATCGTTGTCGGTGTTAGTTTGCTGTCGATTCTGATAAGAACAACCCTGTCACTGAACTGTTCACAGTAACACACTCTCTGTCCTACCTCCTAGTCATAAGGAATCCTACTCCCATTATACCATTTTCTGCTGCTGTTGATATTATCGCATAGCCATCTGACCAGAATTCCTTGTCTTCTTTCCGCTTCACTTCACTGACCCCAACTATATATAGATTGAGCCTTTGCATTTCCTTTTCAGATTTTATAGCTTCCGCACCACGTTCAAGCTTCTGACATTCCACACCCCGACTCGTAGAACGTTATCTTTGCGTTGGGTATTGAATCTATTTCTCGTGGTCATCTCCCCAATGGTAGTCCATTCTCGGAGTTCTGAATAGGGAGCTACTTCGGAATCTTTTGGCAATGGAGAGATCATCATGACAATTTTCAATTTCAGGCCACATTTCCTGTGGGTACACGTTATGTTTATTTCATGCTGTAGTTTCCATTCCCTTCTGTATTGTCATGGCGTTACTGATTCTTTCGTCTTTAGGGGCAGTTTCCTCACTGAGGACAAGAGAGTGCCCTAAACCTCTGTCCGCTCTACCGACATTTTTGACAATGCCGTTTGGTAGGAAGAGGGTGGATCCTTATCCCGAAATCTTCAGCAGTCAATGTTCATTTTTATTCAAAATTTAAGCGGTGGCCGTTATCGTACCCGCGAACGACGATGTTTTGATTACTAATATAAGATGCTACCCCAAGACCATGGATGCTTCCCTAACATCTTGATTATCTCCCACAAATGTTCGATGAGATTCAAGTCTGGTGATATGGATGGCATCATTCGCTCGAATTGTCGAGAATATGGATCGGTGACATGGCGCATTGTCATCCATAAAAATTCCGTCATAGCCTGGGAACGTGTGTTCCATAGGTGGCATAACCATTTCTGGTTAATGATCGATGCAGTTGGACTAGAAATCCCAGACCATTCCATGTAAACGCAGTTCACACTTCTATGGAGCCATCGCCGACTTGCAAAGTGCCTTGTTGACAGTTAGGGTCCGTGGATTCGTGGGATCTGCGCCACACTCGAACCTTACCATCAGCTCTTACCGAATGAAATCGGGACTTATTAGACCAAGTCAGGATTTTCCAGTCGTATAGGGTGCAAAGGGTATGGTTACGAGTCCAGGAGAGGCGCCGCTATGTCGTGCTGTTAGCAAAGGTATTCGAGTCGGTCGTCTGCTGCCATAGCCCATAAACACAAACTTTCGCCGCACTCTCCAAACGGATGCGTTCGTCGTACGTCGTACACTGATTTCAGCGATTATTTGCGGCAGGTTTGTATTCCTGCTAGCACTGACAACCGTAGCAAACGCCGCTGCTTACGGTCGTTAAGTGAAGGCCGTGGTCAACTGTGTTGTCCGTGATGAAAGGTAATGCCTGGAATTTGGTATTCTTGGAACACCCTTGATACTGTGGATCTTAGAATATTGAATTACCTTACGATTTCCGAATTGGTATGTCCCATGCGTATGACGTCTAGTTTCCGCGGTCGAAGGCTGTTAATTTTCGTTGTGCGGCCACTATGACACCGGAAACCTGTACATTTGAATCACCTGAGTACAAATGACAAGTTCACCAATTCATTGTTCTTCCATACTCCGTGTACACGATACTACCGCCATCCTTATATGTACATATCGTACCACATAACTTGTGTCACCTTACATTATAAGTTAATTTACGTACGTGTACTGACTGTTATCAACCTAAGTCATACTGTCTGTGGTAGGTTCGTATCCCAAATCCAGAAATACACCTTAGCATCGCAATGTTAAAGTGAAATCGTCTTATTTCCATAATAAACACTCTCAGAAATCTTTGTATGGAGAAACGAGTCTAAGTGCTGTGACCTAAAACGGATATAATTTGACAGTCCGATTAACACAAAAAATTCAATGTTTACACACACAAAAAGTGTCAGTCGTTGAGAACGTGAATATACTCTAGATGCTACCATAGCTCTACATGTGCTGGCAGCCCATAGCGGCTTACCTTCCGTGTTTTATATTTTGAAATTTTGTGACTTATGCCTTATCGCTTAATATTTATTTTATAGGTGGCGTGCCAGTTTCAGTGTTTTACTTCCGGTGATGGCACTCTTAGCAGTTACCGAAATCTAGGTCAAAAGACTTCATTCGTGCGACCGAAAGCTTTTACTGCTTTAATTATACTCTAGAATGAAGTAAGTAATACACATGAAATTCTAAATGAGATAGTTTTTCTCAACTGCAATTAGCTTCTCAAATATCAACATGTTTGTTCAGAAAACCAGAGCCAAGAATTAATTATCATCCACACACAACGTCTTAATCGTGCTTCCCAGTGGCCACTGAGCATAAAATTCCCATATAAACATTTTGTTGTAAGAATAATGGGAAGCTAAAGTTCACATTGGTATTTTATCTCTCGGACTTGCTACACGTTTTGTAGTAAAAATCGGAAAAATCAGGTCCCACATATACTATAGTATGAATCACATAATGTTCCGAGGCGTTCCGCAACAGTGCGGATATATTAACCGTACGCCAAATATGTACGATATTAAACTTTAATATGCTCTATTTGCTATATGTTACACCTAATGGCAAACTAATTGAGATCGCAAAGTAAATTAAAAATTATGGCAACTGTCATTTAACGTCGTTAAATATATAGTTAATCCCCAGTTTATTTAGGAATAAATCCCACAGAAAATAAAAACTGTCTCCGAGGGTATGCGTACATTTGAGTAACGACAAAATCTTCTGTTTCCACATAGGATTTTTCACAGCACTCCTGAGCAAAGCCAAACTATGTTAGGACATCCTCTTGCTCGAATGCGTGCTTTAATCCATCTTGGCATGGTATCGATGAGATCGTTAAGCCAGTCTTACACACACCTTGCCGTTCAAGGCGATTTTGCGTGACTTTCTCAGAATACGGGGTCGTTATCTAGCTCCAAAAATAGCTCATTTCAAATGCTCTCACCCTAGTTGATGCCTGGAAAACAGGCAGGCCACACCAATTTGGTGATCATAGCATGCGGAAGCAATGTGTTTAACGGAACAGTACGACGGGCCCGCGAGCTATCGTACAACAAGATGAAAGTGTCACAATTTGTTGGCGATTCATTACCGTTATTGACTGCAGAATGTCATCACGAGTGAGATCAAACTCAGTAATCATGAGAGATGAACGGTGGCCCCGTGTACTACCGCTTCAGAACCTCAGTCCACAACCACCTTGTTGTACAGGTGGATCGCACTGTTGGAGGTGTTCGAAGTTACCGGTTTATCTCCAAACATGTTGTATGTGATCGTCAGGGTAGAAACTGATTGGATTTTCGTCCATAAACGACACTCCCTGTCAATCCAGCGGCGTCCAATATACATGATGTCTGTATCGGAGTTCATAGTGGTGTGGTATACGACGTGATGCACGACATGGTCGTCGGCAATAGAGATTTTACTTATGCAATCATCTCCTAACAGTTTGATGCGATACATGACGCCCTGTATCCTCTTCTAACGTCGAATCCAGTTCTGGAGAGCTGAACCCACAGTTCTGCTGACAAGATGTCGATAATACTGTGCGTCAGTCGAACGTGGGCGACCTGCTTGGTGTAAATACTCAACACTGCCTGTCTATTGGAACCGATTCAATAACGGTATCAAATTAATCTGACAACGGTATACACGCCGAGCAAATTGCTTGGTTGACAATCCTTCTGCGCATAATGTGAATACGAGGATACTATCGGTCGTTGCAACTTCATGCCACGACGGATGTTCACTCTGATGTTCGGGAGACATTTCTAATGTGTCCTTACTTTCAGTTAAAATGCTGTTCTCTACTGGAATGCGGTGTTCTACCCATAGGTATCACTCGTGGTATGTGGGCGTAGGTTTACAAACAATATCATGGGTGATTTTCCGATCGGTGCAGAAACAGTTGCAATAGCAACACACTTGCACGACATATCACCAGAGTGATGTAAAACTTCTATTGATAAGTGTAATTTCGAATAACCACGTGTAACAAAAGACACAAATTTCCAGATTCAGTCTGTAAATACATTTGCTTTTATTTTAGAACTACTTATACCAATTAGGATACCATGGAACTAAAAGGACAGGCCTCCAGAAAATTATTTATTTATTGGCGAGATTCGATGAATTCCTATCAAACATTTAAGGATATCCATCAGTTCACTTTTTCACGAATAAAGAAAAAATACCCAAAAGATCGATTCTGTTGGGGCACGAAACAGTCTGCACTGCAATCCGCTCCACGCCAGTAAATAAATTATACACTAAACGCTAAACCACCTCAGAAAACGAGCGTATGTTTGCTTGATTTTGAGCTGTTTCACTCTCAGCTTGTTGCTGTTTACACGTGAAATGATCTATAAAGGAGACGACAGGGTAATAAAAGAAATAATTAAAGTGTATGATTTAGCCCTGTTTGTCCGCCATTATTTTGGATATTCCTTATTGTGTGGATACAATTGACCCCTTTATTCCACATGTTGTCCTTGAGGGGAGGGGAAATGGTGGTGGCCTGAGGTTAGAGAGAGTAAAGAAGCCTTAGATTTAGTTTTTACAACGACTAGAAAATGGGTGTTGAAGATAGTACATGCTTATGTAAGGAAAGAAAATGGGCATAACAATTTTGTTGGGACCATGTTTCCTGTTCTGGTATCGTCGTTAGAGTAATGACACAGGTACAGTTGGCCGCAAGACTTAAAGGAATACTGAGTAGCTGGTTGAATAATGAATAGGGGTAGCTTGGAAGTAACTTACTTCGAAACTTAACAGGAATAATGAGCCAGCGTCTATTGCAACTAAATGGAGGATGCAGGACGGTTCTAGATATATTGGTATTACGTGAGACAGAGGTAAAAAGCGGATTATATGATTGTTAGTATAACTGGGATGAAAGGAGTCGCTATTTATCGTAGATCGCTTGAGCAACGAAAGGTATCTGACGACTGCAAAAAAGCGCAGGTCATTCCCGTTTTTAAGGAAGGCCATAACACAGATCCACACAATTATAGACCTATATCGTTGACTTCAATCTGTTGTAAAGTTATGGAACATGTTTTACGCTCAACAATTATGACTTTCTTTGAACATGAACATCTCCTCTATAAAAATCAACATGGATTCGGCAAACAGAGATGCTGCGAAACTCAGCTCGCTCTGTTCCTCCATGAGATCCACAGGACAGTGGACAACGGCGCTCAGCATGATGCCGCGTTCCTTGATTTCAGTAAGACTTTTGACACCGTCCTGCACTACCGTTTAATGAAAAAACACGAGCTTACGGGGTTCCGGAGCAGACCTGCGACTGAATTCGAGACATTCTTGCAGATACGACTCAAGAAGTCGCTCTTAACGGAACAAAATCGACAAATGTAAACGTAATATCCGGAGTACCACAGGGAAGTGTGATTTACTATATATGTAAATTATCTAGTAGAAAGTGTCGGGTGCTCTTTAAGGCTATTCGCAGATCATGCAGTTGTTTATGTCAAAGTAGCAACCCCAGAAGGTAGTACGAATTTGCAGACCGACATGCAGAGTACTGATGAATGGTGCAGACTCTAGCAGTTGACCCTGAACGTAAATAAATGTTAACATACAGCGCATACATAGGAAAAGAAATCCACTACTGTTAAGCTACACTACTGATGACAAACAGCTGGGGACAGCGTCTGCCGTAAAATATTTTGCTTAACTATCCAGAGCGACCGTAAGTGGAATGACCATATTAAACTGACAGTATGAAAAGCAGACACCAGACTCAGATTCATCGGAAGAATATTAAATGTAACTCATCCACGAAATAAGTGGCTTATAAGGCTCTTGTTCGCCCGATTCTTAAATGTTTCTCATCTATCCGTGATCCCTGCCAGGTAGGACTGATGGAGGAGACAGAGAAGATCCAACGAAGAACGGCACGTTTAACCACGGGTTCTTTTAGCTGGCGAGAGAGCGTTACGGAGATGCTTGACAAACTCCACTGGCAGACATTACAAGAGAGGCGTTGTACATCCCGGAGAGATTTACTATTGAAATTTCGGGACAGCACTTTTCAGGAGGAGTCAGACAACATGTTACTTCCCCCCACATACATCTCCCTTATTGACAACGAGGAGAAAATTCGAGAAATTAGAGCCAATCAGAGGCTTACCGACAATCATTCCTCCCACGCGAGTGGAACAGGATTGGACTGATCAAATACTGATACCGAAGGTACACTCAATCACACACCATTAGGTGGCTTGCGGAGTATGATGTAGATGTAGATGTAGATTGTGACCTCCAGATACGAAAATGTGAGTAAGGTTTGAAGAGAAAGCGTTTCTTCTGCACCACGTAAGATTAGTTGGACCGATTGGAATAGGTGCGTGTTGCATAAAATAAGGTGATACTATCGCGACCGGATGCTATTTGAAGGTCGGAATGCTATTTAAGAGCATCTAGAGACATACTGTGAGAAAGGGTTTTGGTTAATTGGTGTGATATTTGATACTAAGGTGTGGTTTTATCAGGAGTATATCCCATACTTAATTACCGTATAAGTAAATATGGAGAGCAAATAAAACTAAAAAATAATTATAATTCCTTATTCCATAGCACATGGCAAAATTTTAATATCAAATTTTTGTGGGTTTTGGCAACAACCGAGAGATAATAATGAAAGTAATTTCCGTGGGTGTGCGCGTGGCTTAGGGACGCTGAAAAGGGCGATTATGATGGTGATTTTCCATAGGTATAAGAGCAGTTGTGCTTCAGTTTGCAAGTCGATGAATAATAACATTAATGAGCTAAATATCGTCGACAAGAAGGCAATTTCCGTTAGCACCAAGTCTCTTTTTGGTAAACTACTGCATTCGTGTAGAAAGCCGTTCGGCGGGAAAACCAAATTATGTTACCTTACGAGAGATATTTGTTGGTTCAAAATGGCTCTGAGCACTATGGGACTCAACATCTTAGGTCATAAGTCCCCTAGAACTTAGAACTACTTAAACCTAACTAACCTAAGGACATCACACACACCCATGCCCGAGGCAGGATTCGAACCTGCGACCGTAGCAGTCCCGCGGTTCCGGACTGCAGCGCCAGAACCGCTAGACCACCGCGGCCGGCCGGAGATATTTGTCACTGGCGAGGTGCTAAGATAAACTATGCGCGAGTTTCGTCTGTCACACTTCTGTTTCTGGGAGCGGTTGGGCTATATGCATTACTTGGAAGCCGCCAGCACTATTTCAGTGGATTTGTCTGATGTTTATCTTCGAATGCGATTTTCTATGCTGAAACATATTGGAGCTTATAGTGAGATCATGGTTTGCTCGTGCTTCAGCACAATATTTCATTCACATAGTTTTCAACTTTGTACTTAAGTTCCGTCTTTGAGACCAAGGCTGAATCCGTTATTCAAAGCGAGCGGCTTTGCTCCAAATTCAAGGATCAGTATTGGTACTTTATTTATTCATCCGTCAATGTAGGCCACTGCAGACGTTGAAATTCTACTTATTCACTTTTGGAATTTAAGTAACAGCTCTAGCGCCAGTGCTTCGAGCAGTACTTCTCATGCATCGCAACGGTGGCAACGTTGAGTCCGCACATATGTGATCGAAGACTCCAGTGTGTCTGTTTATTTTCGGTCTGAGTACGATTCCTGTCTGCTCCCCGCTTGTTCTTTATTTCTGGTAGTAATATAATTCGCCTTAATTGTGATTACTCCTGCAATCAGAAAATGAAAACACATCCTCAGGAGTTATCAACGTTTCCATCTCCGCAGGAAGAACGGTGCTGGGAAGAGAGTACTGTAGTATAGTGCCCATAGAGAGTACTATTTTTTTCTTTTCTAATGCTCCATACTTCGGATGGTAGAAATGAAATCCTTACAGGATCTTTGCTGTCTGTCTGTCTGCCTATCTGCCGACTGTTAACACTGCTTGTTTCTCAGGAACTTTAGAGGTATGAAGCTGAAATATAAGTCACCTACTAAGGTGTATGGCCCCTGGGCGATGTGAAAAATTGATTCTTCTAAGTCAACCCAATCAGAAGATACGGCAGTTGGCAAAGACATCTTTCTATGAGGAATGGGTAGACGTACTCGTAAGAAACTGCAATGTATGTTATGCCTAATACTAAGGTCCACGGTTTCTTGGTGGCGTAAATATCCGAAGCTTCTATGTGAATACAATCAAAGATAACGCCAAGTCTGCAACTTTTATATATATATATCGGACCTGATGGTCTAACAGTGAACTGCGTTCCTGGAAACAGAGATTGCCGAATCTGGTCTCGGTCGGACCACATACTTTTCAGTCTAAGCTAAACTGTAGGTCCCTCCACAACTTGTAGACTTGAGGTGTCTCATTGCAAGGTTACAACATGTATCGTGCACGACGGTTCTGAGCATCATTTCTAATACGTAGTCTCTGGTGTGTCTGTATCTATTTATTACGGAATCTTAATAATGAGCTCATGTAATTATGGATGTGAGTAGTTTCGCAGAAGTATGTACCACTACACTATAACAGTAAGAGTAGGCAAGCGGTCGAGATGGTGAGGTATTTCGGTAGGTGGGCTGATTGAGAGTTCAAGAAGAAGGACGTGACAACACGATCATAATATTTTTACATTAATTGCAGGTATATTCATATAAGTCAATACTTCTGTTTAATTTCGAAGGACATCGGTTGGCCGATTAAGGGCTTTGGTACTAGTAAGCGGTAGAATAAAGCAGAAGGTTTTGAGAGTATCAGAAGAAATTCTCCTGACAGACAAAGAACATCAAATGTTTTCAGAACAGGAAAACAGCTGCGTAATCTTTCCTTACATGCTCGATGCAGATGGTAACACACTTAAATGCTTCGTGCCGTTGGGCTGAATCCTATTCAGCTGCATATCGAAGCTTGTAGCACACTTTCAGCCAATACGCAGCCCGCTACATACCAGTTTTCACGGTGACGTAATTTTATTGGACAGGAGTGTATTGATACTTTTGTTTCATTTTAGTATCAGCAATGATGAAATGTAGCATGCTAAACATTTTTTTCATTTTAGAATATATCTGTATTTGTGCTTCAGATTAGATGTGCCAGCTACTGCTATATAAATATAATGTGTGGATAAATTGGATGATATTCCTTTGAACATTATTATTCTGGGGCACAATACATCCCTCTAACAACTCAGAAAACTAATATGTTCCATTACAAACCAAGCTAATAGCAAGTAAGCAAAAAGTATCGTTTAACGAGGTTATGACCACAAAATTTCATCGTTTATGTTCCAGTTCCAGCTCGGTGAGGTAGAAAAGTTGGCGAGCTGGTGCGCTGCTGGCGTCAGTCTCCATCGATTGTCATCCCGATCGTTGTGAGTCGATTTTCGATGCCTGCTTGTCTTCTTCGCATCTTTGGCGGATGGCTATTTAACTGCGGCGCGCGCTCGCTCTCCAGGGGCTTGCGTTCGGTTACCAGCTGTGTGAGCGACGGTGACGTGAGGCGCTGGCGAGTGGCCGAATCGGAGAAGCGTGGCCAGCTGCTGCGGCGTGTTTCGCCGTTTGAATGCAGACCCATTGCCGACGCTGATTTCCTTCGCGTCTCTTACATGTTGCTCAAAGTGAATGAACTGGAGTTGTCGAATCGTTCCTTGGAAATTAGCTTTTGACGTCATTGGCCGGGAGGCCCTTACGGGGCAAGTCCGGTCGCCATGGTGCAGGTCTTATTACATTCGACGCCACATTGGGCGACCTGCGCGGCAGATGGGGATGAAATGATGATGAAGACAACACAACACCCAGCCCCTGAGCAAATTGGCCTGTTAAATGAATATCCGAGTGCACTGAAAACTATCTAGGTTGTTTCAGTTATTTCTTACTGTATTTCGTCTGGCCGCCTGATATGTTGATGGTATTTAAGGGAGTGCTAGCTACACACAACAAATAGACATGAACCCGTGCTTAATGCGTAGCTAGAGGTCACGTCAAATAGTACGTAAGTCTGTGCCTGACGTTCAAGAGCGGGCCGAAATAATTTTTCCTGTTTGCTTTTCCTATTTTATTATTTTATTTCTTTGTCCTAGAGAATTGGATAATCAATTTCTAAGAGGCATTACTGGGTAAGTGGTCAGGGGTAGGTTAATTATGCTCGAGTTCGTTTGTACCTTCTATAATTAAAGCTTTATTTATTACCAGTTCGGCAGATATGTTTGTGTATCTGATGCGCCAGAATGTTGTCTGTCGCTGATATATTTATGTTTCATATAGTTGGCAGTGGTCGGCGCGAGCAAACTCTGATCGGGGTACCACGGTGGAAGAGGGAAATTTAAGGACCTAGATCGGTGTCTGTGGTTACGTTGTTAGTGTTCTACAGTTCCATCTTTCCGGTGGAGCGTTGTGGGTTTGGTTCAAATGGCTCTGAGCACTATGGGACTCAACTGCTGTGGTCATAAGTCCCCTAGAACTTAGAACTACTTAAACCTAACTAACCTAAGGACAGCACACAACACCCAGCCATCACGAGGCAGAGAAAATCCCTGACCCCGCCGGGAATCGAACCCGGGAACCCGGGCGTGGGAAGCGAGAACGCTACCGCACGACCACGAGATGCGGGCCCGTTGTGGGTTTCTGGAAGCTTAATTGTATCCCAAATCTGAGTGTAGTTCCGCTTTACCTTCTGGTCCGTGAATTTCCTGTATGTGGTAGAACATTTCGGTCTGCTTGCGTCTATCTCTAATTTTCAACGTACAAATTGTAGCAGCTCCATGTTAAGACTATTTAATTGCTATTATTATATTCTGCCCCCCCCCCCCCCCCCCATGAACCATGGACCTTGCCGTTGGTGGGGAGGCTTGCGTGCCTCAGCGATACAGATAGCCGTACCGTAGGTGCAACCACAACGGAGGGGTATCTGTTGAGAGGCCAGACAAACGTGTGGTTCCTGAAGAGGGGCAGCAGCCTTTTCTGTAGTTGCAAGGCCAACAGTCTGGATGATTGACTGATCTGGCCTTGTAACAATAACCAAAACGGCCTTGCTGTGCTGGTACTACGAACGGCTGAAAGCAAGGGGAAACTACAGCCGTAATTTTTCCCGAGGGCATGCAGCTTTACTGTATGATTACATGATGATGACGTCCTCTTGGGTAAAATATTCCGGAGGTAAAATAGTCCCCCATTCGGATCTCCGGGCGGGGACTGCTCAAGAGGATGTCGTTATCAGGAGAAAGAAAACTGGCGTTCTACGGATCGGAGCGTGGAATGTCAGATCCCTTAATCGGGCAGGTAGGTTAGAAAATTTAAAAAGGGAAATGGATAGGTTGAAGTTAGATATAGTGGGAATTAGTGAAGTTCGGTGGCAGGAGGAACAAGACTTCTGGTCAGGTGACTACAGGGTTATAAACACAAAATCAAATAGGGGTAATGCAGGAGTAGGTTTAATAATGAATAGGAAAGTAGGAATGCGGGTAAGCTACTACAAGCAGCGTAGTGAACGCATTATTGTGGCCAAGATAGATACGAAGCCCACGCCTACTACGGTAGTACAAGTTTATATGCCAACTAGCTCTGCAGATGACGAAGAAATTGAAGAAATGTATGATGAAATAAAAGAAATTATTCAGATTGTGAAGGGAGACGAAAATTTAATAGTCATGCGTGACTGGAATTCGAGTGTAGGAAAAGGGAGAGAAGGAAACATAGTAGGTGAATATGGATTGGGGGACAGAAATGAAAGAGGAAGCCGCCTGGTAGAATTTTGCACAGAGCACAACATAATCATAACTAACACTTGGTTTAAGAATCATGAAAGAAGGTTGTATACATGGAAGAACCCTGGAGATACTAAAAGGTATCAGATAGATTATATAATGGTAAGACAGAGATTTAGGAACCAGGTTTTAAATTGTAAGACATTTCCAGGGGCAGATGTGGACTCTGACCACAATCTATTGGTTATGACCTGTGGATTAAAACTGAAGAAAATGCAAAAAGGTGGGAATTTAAGGAGATGGGACCTTGATAAACTAAAAGAACCAGAGGTTGTACAGAGATTCAGGGAGAGCATAAGGGAGCAATTGACAGGAATGGGGGAAATAAATACAGTAGAGGAAGAATGGGTAGCTTTGAGGGATGAAGTAGTGAAGGCAGCAGAGGATCAAGTAGGTAAAAAGACGAGGGCTAATAGAAATCCTTGGGTAACAGAGGAAATATTGAATTTAATTGATAAAAGGAGAAAATATAAAAATGCAGTAAGTGAAACAGGCAAAAAGGAATACAAACGTCTCAAAAATGAGATCGACAGGAAGTGCAAAACGGCTAAGCAGGGATGGCTACAGGACAAATGTAAGGATGTAGAGGCCTATCTCACTAGGGGTAAGATAGATAACGCCTACAGGAAAATTAAAGAGACCTTTGGAGATAAGAGAACGACTTGTATGAATATCAAGAGCTCAGATGGAAACCCAGTTCTAAGCAAAGAAGGGAAAGCAGAAAGGTGGAAGGAGTATATAGAGGGTCTACACAAGGGCGATGTACTTGAGGACAATATTATGGAAATGGAAGAGGATGTAGATGAAGATGAAATGGGAGATATGATACTGCGTGAAGAGTTTGACAGAGCACTGAAAGACCTGAGTCGAAACAAGGCCCCCGGAGTAGACAATATTCCATTGGAACTACTGACGGCCGTGGGAGAGCCAGTCCTGACAAAACTCTACCATCTGGTGAGCAAGATGTATGAAACAGGCGAAATACCCTCAGACTTCAAGAAGAATATAATAATTCCAATCCCAAAGAAAGCAGGTGTTGACAGATGTGAAAATTACCGAACTATCAGCTTAATAAGTCACAGCTGCAAAATACTAACACGAGTTCTTTACAGACGAATGGAAAAACTAGTAGAAGCCAACCTCGGGGAAGATCAGTTTGGATTCCGTAGAAACACTGGAACACGTGAGGCAATACTGACCTTACGACTTATCTTAGAAGAAAGATTAAGGAAAGGCAAACCTACGTTTCTAGCATTTGTAGACTTAGAGAAAGCTTTCGACAATGTTGACTGGAATACTTTCTTTCAAATTCTAAAGGTGGCAGGGGTAAAATACAGGGAGCGAAAGGCTATTTACAATTTGTACAGAAACCAGATGGCAGTTATAAGAGTTGAGGGACATGAAAGGGAAGCAGTGGTTGGGAAGGGAGTAAGACAGGGTTGTAGCCTCTCTCCGATGTTGTTCAATCTGTATATTGAGCAAGCAGTAAAGGAAACAAAAGTAAAATTCGGAGTAGGTATTAAAATTCATGGAGAAGAAATAAAAACTTTGAGGTTCGCCGATGACATTGTAATTCTGTCAGAGACAGCAAAGGACTTGGAAGAGCAGTTGAATGGAATGGACAGTGTCTTGAAAGGAGGATATAAGATGAACAACAACAAAAGCAAAACAAGGATAATGGAATGTAGTCTAATTAAGTCGGGTGATGCTGAGGGAATTAGATTAGGAAATGAGGCACTTAAAGTAGTAAAGGAGTTTTGCTATTTGGGGAGCAAAGTAACTCATGATGGTCGAAGTAGAGAGGATATAAAATGTAGGCTGGCAATGGCAAGGAAAGCGTTTCTGAAGAAGAGAAATTTGTTAACATCCAGTATTGATTTAAGTGTTACGAAGTCATTTCTGAAAGTATTCGTATGGAGTGTAGCCATGTATGGCAGTGAAACATGGACGATAAATAGTTTGGACAAGAAGAGAATAGAAGCTTTCGAAATGTGGTGCTACAGAAGAATGCTGAAGATTAGATGGGTAGATCACATAACTAATGAGGAAGTATTGAATAGGATTGGGGAGAAGAGAAGTTTGTGGCACAACTTGACCAGAAGAAGGGATCGGTTGGTAGGACATGTTCTGAGGCATCAAGGGATCACCAATTTAGTATTGGAGGGCAGCGTGGAGGGTAAAAATCGTAGAGGGAGACCAAGAGATGAATACACTAAGCAGATTCAGAAGGATGTAGGTTGCAGTAGGTACTGGGAGATGAAAAAGCTTGCACAGGATAGAGTAGCATGGAGAGCTGCATCAAACCAGTCTCAGGACTGAAGACCACAACAACAACAAACAATTATATTCTGGGCATGAAATGTATGTGAACCTCGTACCTGTGAGTAATACTAAAGAGAAGCTTAGTCGAGTGCATTAATCTGATAATATCTTTAATTTTTTACAGTTGCTGAAAATCAGTCCATGGAAGCAGTTTTAGAATTTGACATGAAAGCCAGTTCCTATGTAACTCATGAAGCACTCAGTTATGTCAGTTAAATTTTATTAATGGGTTTTATGAACATTGTTTTAATTAGTGAAAATTGTTTGAATAAATTTTGGAAAGATCTGTGTCTATCACATTTAAATGAATTAATGTTCTAAACTGAGTACAGCTGCTGGTTCTGTAGGCCAGGTCCCTTTTATTATAATCGTTGTTACTGTTCGTTTCATTAACTTCATGTGTTTGTAATAAAGAAGTGTACGGCAACTACAAACTGGTTATGTGTTTAATTTCCGTGTGTTGAAAGGATTAATACATCAGTTCGCACAGATAGCCAGAACAACATATCTTGACTTGATTTCAGTTTAGAGCGTTCTCTCTGGCTAGACTGAATTGTCGAGTGTGAAATCGCCTAGTGAGAAGCTAGTGGAGCTGAGGGAGTCGTTATGGAGGGGATTTCCAGCTCCAGCACATGGCTCACAAATAATGGGCGTCTCCCGAAACTCTTGATCGGAGCCTATGGGTTGGGAGATCCTGATAATTGGATTTGGCCAAAATATATCTCAGACAAAAGAAACTTCACTGTAGTGCATACGTAAGTTCATTTGTTTATGTGCACATGCGGCTCAACCCCTGAGTCATCACATTAATGTGACCACCTGTCAATGGCGTGAATAACTACCTTTTGGAGCACGGAGCGTTGCAAGACGAGGAGGAAGTGAATCAGTCAAGTTCTGCAAGATACCGACAGGAATGTGGAGTCATCCCGACTTCTGTGATGTGATCAGATGCGTTAGATCTCTCGGTTGAGAATCCGTGGAGCGAACACTCCGCTCTAGGCGCCTTCACAGATTCTCGATTGAGCTTAAATCCTTGGGGTCGGGGCGGGGGAGAGGTTTGCTGGCCAGGAGAGTACGGTAAACTCATCCATGTGCTATTCGCACCATGCATGTACATTGTGAGCCGTGAGGCATATTGGATTTTTCTGCTACTAGATGTCGTCTTGCAGGTGAAAAGCAAACTTCATGTACGAGTGGACATGGTCCCCAAGGAGAGGTGCCTACTTTTGTGTGCCTTCGAGAATAAAGAGATCACCCAAGGACGCCACGAAATATTCCTCAAATCATAACACTTCCTATTCGGGTCTCACCCTTTCCTTTGCGATGTTTCACGTCACACACTCCAATGGTGATCTGTCCGATGGAGCATAAAACGAGAGTCATTGGAAAATGTCATTTTTCCCACGCAGTGGACGTTCATTTGCGGTATTGGCCTGCTAAATCCAGCCTTCGTCGCCAATGAACAACAGTGGCTTAGGAGCAAGAAACAGGCGACTGCGGCGGAGGCCCATACGCATCAGCATTCGCTGAACGGTAGTTGAGAACTCACAGTTGGTAGCCCCTTGTTTCATCTGATAGATCAGTCAGTTGCCCAATAGTCGCACGTTTATTCGGTAGTACACATCTCTGCAGATGTCGTTCACACTTATCATTTATGTCCGATGATGCACCACAGTTGCACAGGTGATGGTTTTCGATAAAAACATTTTGCCACTTCCACACTTGGCCCGAAACCCAATAATCATACACTTTTGGACGTCAGATTAATCACCCCGTTGCCGTACTTCAACAACTACTGCATTATTTACTGCCTCCAATGCAAGTGCTGCTACCTGACATCTGTGGATGCTCGTTGCACGTTGACGCTGAATGTAGGCAGTGGTCGCATTAATGTGACAGGATCGTGTATCTGTATTAACCACACTACGAGTCGAGATAAATTGCTTTACACCATTGAAGATTGAGAAGCCAACAAACTAGATTACTGCCAAATAATTTAGCCTTAAGGAGAAACTACTTTTTCTTTTACTGACATCGATATGGGGCCCAAAAAACTTCGTAAGCATCGGGAAGTATTTCTAACTGCGTTGTGTAGGCGCGATGATGAGCATATGCATTTCTTAGGCTACTTTTACACACACAGACCTTTACTGCAGAGAACGATGATTACTATCATTCTTAAATGACGGAGTAATTTCCTGTGAGATTTAAATAAAACAGTTTTTATTTATGCTTCAGCGTGCCATAATATGTTAAACAGCCATTTTAATTTATTAAAGTGGACTTAAAATTGTTTCTCTCTCTCTCTCTCTTTCTCCCCCTTTTTTTTTTTTTTTTTTTTTGCGAAACTGGGCAATGTGCTTGAAGTTAACTCTATCCTATAAAAATATAAGATAAAATTGCAGCTGAAATAATACCATGTTTCAGGTAGCTTTGCCTGAGAATAATTCTGTTACATTTGTTTGGCGCCACGAATGATTGAATGCATTAAAATATGCAACACATTCACAACATCAGAGTATGCGCAGAAAAGTAACGTAATTAATTTTTCTGTTATGAAGGAAAATACATTAGATTATTACTCTTGTTGACTGTGTAGAAATAATTATCCACATTGTTAACTGTCCCGTTAAAAGAAGAAGCTTTGAGCATACGTCTACATTTGGACGTTAGTCTAATATGGAGCAACTGGTTAGTCTGGTCATATGACGTTTGGCGTCGGGTTATTTTCAACCTTTTTATATTTTGTAATATTCATTAAATGAAACACAAAGGCATTCCTCTACACATTAATTTCGCCCTTGTTAATCAAGAATGCACCAAAATTCAGCCATTACCCGCAAAAATGCAATAAATATTGGCGTCCACCCTTAATTAAGTCTGATATTTTTCCGACGGACACAAAGTGCAATTGTTTTACATAACAGTTATTTTCTCTGCTGTTTGTGGCAGCTGATATTTCTCCTAATTTAATAACGCGATTACAAACATGCAAATGAAGAGTAGCTCTGCCACGGCCCCAGCACCAGAGGGAACACAAACTGGCTGAATTGAATCCCGCACCGGAGAGCCAGATTTTTTTTTCCAGGCTATATCTACTTCTACTGATTACTGGCTTAGTTTTTACGAATAAAATATAGCAGGAAGTGGGCAACAGGTAAACGTAACGAATTTTTTTGTTATTGAGGAATTTCAGTTTCATGATGAACAAAGTAATACTGTGACCAGTTGCCAAAGAGAGAAGAAGGATTGAAAGATCAGTTCAGGATATTTGGTTAAGATTCATACGCTATATAGAAAGCAGCAATAGAAATGAACGTAGAATACACTGAATTTTGTAGACGATGATGAACAGCTGCAGTAAATGCTTCGAACTGAATAATGTACAGCCACTCGGCCGTATCTTTCAACCCGTTCCACTCTTACAGTATGATGATAATACTGTGACAAGCTTCAGTTGGAAACGACTAAACACTTGCTCATCAGCAGACGTCACACACGGAGGTGGTCCACCAGAGATTTCATTCTTTACCTGTGTGCTTGTAAGTTAAGTGCCTTCACGCTGTATTTCCCTGCGGGAATATAACTTACCTTGAAGGGGAGCTACATGCTTATCGGGGGGGGGGGGGGGGGGGCACACGAAATGTACTTTTTTCCTGCTTTGTGACGGAGGAGCCCTTTAAGTACCGCCTTTCTGTAGTTCATCTTTTTAAAATGTCTCCCTGACACAGAGAGGTGTCAGCCATTTCTGTACCGTAACCCTTTCGTGGTTAATGGGACACATTGTGTCCCACTGAAGCAAAAAAATGGTTGAAATGGCTCTGAGCACTATGGGACTTATCTTCAGAGCTCATCAGTCCCCTAGAACTTAGAACTACTTAAACCTAACTAACCTAAGGACATCACACACGTCCATGCCCGAGGCAGGATTCGAACCTGCGACCGTAGCGGTCGCGCGGTTCTAGACTGTAGCGCCTAGAACCGCTCGGCCACTCCGGCCGGCCCCACTGAAGCAATAAGCAGTTTTCACTGCCGAGACGTCCCTGTCCCATATACGTCTAATGCTGTCATCTACCTGGCAGCTTTAAAAAATTGGAAAAAAATACTATCGACCAGAAGACAGATACAGAAGAGACTTTAAGGGATCAGGTATGATCAGAAGTGTTTGTAGCTTGATCAATGCACCTCTTTTACCCAAACTAAATCAAATCACCCTCATCTCCGTTTCAAGAATGTCTGGAGTTGGTAACTGTATTTCGTCAGACATATGACACTATTCTGAATTACTTCAACACGCCTCAGTAAATCAGCTTGTTTGCGCAACATTAGTAGTTAGTGTAGCAGTGCATTCCGCATAATGTAAAAGGCATTTGTATTTGATACGTCAAAGCCGTCTCCAAATTTTATATTGAAAATTCGTATGCAGTATTTTATGTCTTTAGTTTTGATGAGAATAAATGTGCTCTCATTTTCTCTTGTTATACATTTTGCGATTTTGTCATCTTAATAAACTATCAAAAAACACAAAATTAATTATGATAATCCTTGGTTTCAGTGAAACCTGTGTTGCACCTTACAGAGTTTTAAAACCAGTCACCCTAAAAAAAAGTAAAAATTACTTTTAGTCAGTATGCAACACTGAGTAGCAAGGAAGACAGGTTTCCACGTTTTGTTTTTCAAATATGACTATAATGAAATTTGACCACGAAACACTTAAGCGTTTTCTGTACTCTCTCTCTTGTTAAATTACTTAGACTTCTGCAGTGCGTGTCGAATGGGGATGGAGACGAAAGACGTTTATTTCATTAATAGTTCAAGCTATCAAACATTTTTTTCGAGAAATGCCACAGCACAAAGTCTGTTGTGTGGCACACGTGTTGTCATTAATGTTATACAAAATGTGATGGAACAGTTTTGTTTTCCTATAGTTGAACTGAATGTTTTCAGTTACGTTTAATATTCCTGAATGAGAGCCTATCGAATTAAAAGCTAATCCCACTATCGACTTTTTGTTGCTGCGTTAATTTTATTTCTAGAAAACACGTAATTAATAGAAAGAACAGTTCACCGTCCTTATTAAGATTTTTTTTCCACCATCGAAGCACGGGCTTTATAAATCAGTTAATATTCCGTAGAGACGCTTTCCACTTTAAGCGCCCTGGGCACTCTGCAAAGAAACCAGTCTATAAGAATAATAAATCATTCATATTCTGACACTTTCTGTCAGGTCTCTAGGGCGACTTTCCAAACGTTTCGTAGGGGCTATGAAGGCAAGGTTAATATCAGCACGCACAGAGCCATTTAAAGAATCATTGCCCCGTCTCTCCTTACGCAGTTGGAACGGTAGATAACATTTGTTACGATGCTTAGTAGGCCTACCCTCTGCCATTGCACATCACTATGTTTTACACAGTATGCCCGGAGACGTAATTGTCATCCAGGGTTTCTGGCATGGTCCGTTTCGTCCCCGCTTATACATTATCAATGCGGTTTAGGTCTGTTGCAGAAGGAGAACTCAAAACAGCTTTATTACTTGTCTACTTACTATATTTATACACTGCGCAATACCATTTTACCAGCCGGGTTGCGTAGCCGCGTGGTCTAGGACGCCTTGTCACGCTTCGCGCGGCACCCTCCGTCGTAGGTTCGAGTCCTCCCTCGGGCATAGGTCTCTGTGTTGTCCTTGGCGTAAGTTAGTTCAAGTTAAATTAAGTAGTGCCTAAACCTAGGGACCGATGACCTCAGCAGTTTCGTCCCGTTGTCCTTGCCACAAATTTACAACTTCCACTTTACTTATTAGTCGCTGCTTTCAAGTATTTCCACCATGCTAATAATACAAAGCTTCTGGGCTGATGATAATCGGAGCGGAATTTAGGTACTGACATAAAAAGATATTTGCCACGAGATCCCACACCTACTGCAGCATGCACGGCAATGTCCCTCCATGATCAATGCGTTTAAAGATATGTCGTCCAATTTTTTCTTCTTCTGTTCATTTACAGGCGTTATATGTTCACTAACTATCTCGCTTAATATAAGGTAATAGATTTTAACACCTTGTACATGGGATAGTCAAGTAAAAAATGGTTGAAATGGCTCTGAGCACTATGGGACTCAACTGCTGTGGTCATAAGTCCCCTAGAACTTAGAACTACTTAAACCTAACTAACCTAAGGACATCACACACAGCCATGCCCGAGGCAGGATTCGAACCTGCGGCCGTAGCGGTCGTGCGGTTCCAGACTGTAGCGCCTTTAACCGCTCGGCCACTCCGGCCGGCGATAGTCAAGTAAACGATTTATTATTTCAGTATTAATGGCATGACTGTTGATACATTTTTTTTCCATTCTGAGGCAAGACTGTCAATGCCTTCGTGGAAAATTGTTTTCGGTGGCCTAATGAACCATGATTGCACCCAGACATGGACCTCTTCGTCCGAAGTAAATTGACGTCCGCAACTGTCGTTCTTCAGGTTCCAAATATATGGAAAGCGTACGGGGAGACGTTCAGACTGTATGGAGGATGTGTAAGGTCGTCCCAGCGATCTTTTTCTCAAAAAGTCCTTGGCCACATACGTGTGGGTTGTCCTTTATGCTTTTAAGTACGTTGTTGTGGTACACTATTATATTTTAACAGGTACTTTGCCGAATTATTTTTACAAAATACTTGATAAACCTACAGGGAATGAAGACAGCCATTTGATTGAACATATCGGACGGAAACTGATCCATCTGTCTGTCGCATTTAGTCAAAACGGCGTTCCCGCCAACGGAAAACAAAGCAGACGCTGACAGTTGATATTATGTGGAGCATCTACTGATACTTTATGATGAAACACCCTGATACACTTAACAGTTCTACTTGAAGTTGAAAGTACCGCAGATATATAAAAACAAAATTATCTTTCAAGTAGAATGTAGAAGATATCGTTGTAGTAATAAGCAGTGTTAGAGAAAATAAGACACCGTTAGCAAAATGTAGGAAACGAGCGTAACAAGATATTAACTGCATTTTACCCTGATCATGGTGTATTTTAGAAAACGGGAAAATTGGTAACGGATTGGGAGAACTAGTTGGCAATGTTTTTCTGTTAGATTAGAAACCTTTCCTTTTCAGACAAATGTACACGAGTTGACATTTAAGTTTGCAACCATGCATGGCGTCAAGAAGATAAACTAGCGTATCAGTGCTCTATCGATGCACAACAGGCAATGTTCTTATCGACGAGAAAAATACTGAAAAACAGTTGTAGGAATTCAGGCAGCATCCTTTTTGCAAAAAAAATCTCTTCAACCGTAAGTGCATTGTGTTGCAAAATACTGTGAAATACCTTAATAGAAAATAAATTAACGACATTTGTAATAGATGGGATAAGTGAAGCCTCCTCATGTCATGACTGACGAAGAGTTCAGGCTTAATTCAACTCTACTATCCAAATGAGTGTTTAGTTCACTGTGTGTTAGGGTAAATCTAATTTTCGAATTTGTAATTCAACTAGACAAACCTTTTAGAATGTAACACTCATAATCTTTTTTAAGCAACAGCTAAAAAATTTAATAAGATATCTAACGGTTAGCTTTCAGATATAAAAAATAATGCCAGAAAAATTACAATGACATATTTATTTAGATCTTAACATGTTTCAAAGTCCAGAAACAACGACATTTGCGGATTATTCGTCTTACCAATACAATGGACAAACACCGTGGATTTCTCAAGACAAGAAAAGACCTAAAGGATAAAATAATTCAAGATGAAATAATGACATAAAAAGCAAGTAGGTCAGATTTTAGGTCTTTTGTATGGAGAACACTGGAAGAGTCCTCTGTCCAGCAGTAGACGATAAGTGACAGATAATAATGCTGAGGATCTAGCCTCTCGGTGGTAAAGATTGCAGTGAACCCATTGGAACGTTAAGAAAATTACTGGACGCTTTGCTTAACATCTGTGAGGTGGCACACGCTGAAAGGATGAAAGTAAGATTTTTTGCTGTCTAGAATAAAGAATACCAAGCACCTGAGGCTGAAAATTAATCCAGAAGCTTCGTATTAGTGTTTAATTTTGCATATTTTTACGTGTGATGAAGGTGCAAGTTATAGTTAATGATTATAGATAAGTATAAAAGGCCATTTTCTTTGATTTTTGAGTCATTACCCAGTTGCATTAAAAGATTACTGACTATCGTGTCTTTAACTTTTTTTTTTGGGTCATCAGACTTCTGACTGGTTTGATGTGGCCTCTCCTGTGCCAATCCCTTCATTTCAGAGTGACACTTGCAAACTACGTCCTCAATTATGATCGTCTTCCTCTACAGTTTTTGTCCTCCACAGTTCCCTCTAGTACCATGGAAGTCATTACCTCATGCCTTAACAGGTGCCCTATCATCCTGTGCCTTCTCCCTATCAGTGTTTTCCACATATTCCTTTCCTTTCCGATTCTGCGCGGAACTTCGTCGTTACTTACCTTATCACTATACCTAATTTATAACATTCGTCTGTAGCACCACATCCCAAATGTTTGAATTGTCTTCTGTTCCGGTTTTCCCATAGTCAATGTTTCACTACCATACAGACGTACGTTCTCAGAAATTTCTTCAGCAAATTAAGGCCTGTGTTTGATACTAGTAGACGTCTCTTGGCCAGGAATGCCCTTTTTGCCAGTGCTAGTCTGCTTTTGATGTCCTTCTTGCTCTGTCCGTCGTCGGTTATTTTACTATCTAGGAAGCAGAACTCCTTAACCTCAGCTACACCGTGACCATCAATCCTGATATAAAATTTTTCGCAATTATCATGTCTGCAACTTCTCATTACTTTCGTCTTTCTTCGATTTACTACGTACTCAGTAGAATGGTCATTGCATTCAGCAGAGCATGTAATACTTCTTCACTTCCACTCAGGATAGCAGTGTCATCAGCGAATCGCGTCCGTGATATCCTTTCTCCTTGAATTTTAATTCCACTCCTGAACCTTTCTTTCCTTTGGATCATTGCTTTTTCGATGTACAGTTTGAACACTAGGAGCGAAAGTCTACATTCCTGTCTTGCACCATTTTAATTCGAGCACGCGGTTCTTGTTGTCCACTCTTGTTATTCCCTCTTGGCTCTTGTACATATTGGATATTACCCGTCTCTCCCTACAGCTTACACCTATTTTTCTCAGAATTTCGAACCTCTTGCACCATTTTACATGGTCAAACGGGTTTTCCAGGTCGACAAATCCTAAAACGTGTCTTGATTTTCCTTTAGTCTTCCTTCCATTATCAACGGCAACGTCAGAATTGCCTCTCTCTTACCTTTACGTTTTTTTAAAGCCAAACTGATCGTCATCTAGTGCATCCTCAATTTTTCCCCTTCTTCTGTATATTATTCTTGTCAGCAAACTTTGATGCATGAGCTGTTAAGCTGACTTTGCAATAATTCTCGCACTTGCCAGTGCTTGCAAACTTCGGAATTGAGTGGATCATATTTATCCGAAAGTCAATGGTATGTCTCAAAACTCAGACATTCAACACACCAAAGGGAATAGTCGTTTTGTTGCTTCTTCCCCCAATGACGTTGAAAATTCTGATGGAATGTTATCCATCCCTTCTGCCTTATTTAAGACCTCCAAAGCTCTTTCAAATTGTGTTTCTAGTACTGGATCTCTTATCTCTTCGGAATCGACTGCTGTTTTCTTCTTCTGTCACATCAGACACACCTTCCCTCTCATAGAGGCTTTCAACGTACTCTTTCCATCCGTCCGCTTGCTTCTCTGTATTTAACAGTGGCATTCCCATTTTCCTCTTGATGTTACACCCTTGCTGTTAATGTCATCCATGGTTGTTTTGACTTTCCTGTATGCCGAGTCTGTCCTTCCAACAGTCATTTCCTTTTTGATTTTTTCACATTTTTCATACAACCCATTCGTTTTAGCTTTCCAGCACTTCCTATTTATTTCATACCTCAGCCACTTGTGTTTCAGTATTCCGGAATTTCCCGAAACAATTTTGTACTTCCTCCTTTCATCGATCAACTGAATTATTTCTTCTGTTACCATGGTTTCTTGGCAGTTACCTACTTTGTACCTATGATTCTCTTTCCAGCTCCTGTGATGGCTCTTTAGAGATGTCCATCCTCTTCAACTGTACTGCCGACTGAGGTATTCCTTATTGCTGCATCTATAGACTTAAATAACTTCAAGCATGTCTCATTTTTCCTGAGTACTTCGATCTCCCACTTCTTTGCGTACTGATTATTCCTGACTGATGTCTCAAACTCAGCCTGTTCTTCACCATTACTATATTGTCATCTGAGTATTTAAACTCCTGGGTACACCTTACAATCTAATATCCGATTTCGGAATCTCTGTCTGACCATGATGTAATCTAACTGAAGTCCTCGCGTATCACCCGGCCTTTTCGAAGTATACCTGCTTCTCTTGTGATACTGGAACAGAGTATTCGCTATAAGAGGCTGGAATTTATTGCAGAGCTCAATTAGTCTCTCTCCTCTCCCATGCCTTGTCCATCTTTTCCTGTAACTCTTTCTTCTGCTTCTTTTCCTACAACTGCATTCCAGTCCCCCATGACTGTTATATTTTCATCTTCCTTTACGTGTTGTATAGCCCTTTCATTATCCTCATATACTTTTCCTATCACCCCATCTTCAGCTTGCAACGTCGACATGTATATATGAACTATCGGTGTCGGTTTCTTTGTTGTCGATTCTGATAAGAACAACTCTATCACTGAACTTTTCGCAATAACACACTCTCTGCCCTACCTTCGTATTCATAACGAATCGTACTCCAGTTATACTATTTTCTGCTGCTGTTGATGTTAGCCTATGCTCATCTGACCATAAATTCTTGATTTCTCTCCTTTTCATTTCCCTGACTCACCTTATATTTAGTCAGAGCCTTTGCATTAACCTTTTCAGATTTTCCAGCTTCCCTACCACGTTCAAGCTTCTGACATTCCACGCCCAGACCCGTAGAATGTTATCCTTTCGTTTATAATTCAGCCATTTTCCTATGGCCACCTCCCCCTTGGCAGTCCCCTGCAGGACATCTGAATGGGGGACTATCCCGGAACCTTTTGCCAATGGAGAGATCATCATGACACCTTTTCAGTTAGAGGCAACATCTCCTATGGACGCTCGTTACGTGTCTTCAGTAGTTTCCATTTCCTTCTGCATCAATTGCCGGCCGCGGTGGTCTCGCGGTTCTAGGCACGCAGTCCGGAACCGCGCGACTGCTACGGTCGCAGGTTCGAATCCTGCCTCGGGCATGGATGTGTGTGATGTCCTTAGGTTAGTTAGGTTTAAGTAGTTCTAAGTTCTAGGGGACTGATGACCACAGCTGTTAAGTCCCATAGTGCTCAGAGCCATTTGAACCATTTGAACCTTCTGCATCCTCATGTCGTTGATCATTCTTCCGCCTTTAGGGACATATTCCCATCCGTAGGACAAGGGAGTGCCTTGAACATTTGTCCGCCCTTCTGCCACCAATGTCAAGGCCGTTGGCAGAATGAGGGTGACTTTTTATGCCAGAAGTCTTCGGCCGCCTCTGCTGGTTATTAATCAAAATTTAAGCAGTGGCCTGTTTCGAACCCGGACCAAGGACGTTCAGATTACTAATCAAAGGAGCTACCCCTATCGGTCTCTGTAGGGAACTGAACGCATTCATGTGCAGGGATATACCTGTTAGGTGAAGCTGGCCTTTGTGAGACGCCTGTGTCCGGAAACCTTACATCCGTGCTTTGCCCTTCTCAGATTGTTGGAAAGTGCGGAGGTTATTTAAAAAAAAAGTGACACTTTTTCTGCGACTCTTAGGTCCGAGACAGCCGGTTGTTCTCATCTTTTGGACCGCAATGAAGTAGTTAACACATTTTTGCGTAGTAGGTCTATTCAGCTACTAGCAAAATGGACCAACAGTAAGTATAGGCATTACGTCGTAGCGGTGTTACTAACTGCCAAGGTCACAAAAGTTAGAGAAATTTTCCGGTGTTCGACTACTAAAGTAATTAAGCAGCCTATGGCTTCACTGTCGCAACCGCTCCATAAGTAAGTACCGGGTGGGTATACTTAACATTCAGGTACTCACAGTAGTCCATTGTGAGCTGTAGTTAACGTATGACAACGGATCGTAGTAGATTTTCTATTGTTTTACGGTGGGAGCGATTTACACTTAAAAAAATTACTTCCAGATAGAGGAAGAAAGTCACTCATAAATTATACTTACTGTTGTGCGATATTCCTCCTGGTGTATGTTAAGACGCCTGGCAAGTTTTAGAGGCTAGCACTAGAGACACGAAAATAAAACATCCTAAGATTTCAAACTCTCATATGTTAGGCAGCTCCCAGAATATTTAAAACACTCTGTGCTCCATTTTATATTCCAAAAAACTCTCAAACTAAATCATTAGATTTTAAAGAAATGTGTCAATAAAACCAAAATAGCACTAGGTGCAAAATCTATCTTCTCATTAAGCGGTCTTTGGATTTGATATTCTTACATTTATACGTCAGTAATGCCTCTAGGAGATCGAAGTGGCTGTCCTTTAGCCATCCAGTATACCATACAGTTTGTTGCCACTCTCAGACAAATGGATACCAAGTGTAGATCCATCCTTAAAATGAAGCCCATTTCCTCTTTAGATTTTATTACGTAACACACAATTTGCGTCATGATATTTATTTCCGCAAAATTCCGTGGAAGGATTTTGTACAAATAATGAAAAAGAGCACTCCATTGAATTTAGGCGAAATGACGTTTATCAGCGACGTGTAGCGTGTCAGAGTGCGAGTACGTCACTCGTCGCAGCACGGCAAGATACCACGTGTCTTTAAGTGACAACGTGTCTGGCATAATAAATTTTATGGTACTTGGAATTTTTTTAGATTTTATGACTGATTAATTTGACTGTACCATCTGTATAAGCAATGACGAATTCTATAATGTACAAGATTCACTTAGGTATGGAACTGCCGTCATGTTTGAAAATGATGAATTCTGATTCTGTACTTTATGTAATTTGCAGACATTGTTCATCAAGATTCCTTTGTATGTTATGTTTTACGTCTCAAACAAATTTTGTGATACACGATTGGATTTATAACATAACAAATATTTACTGGATCACCGTGAAACCTCATTTACAATATGTTGCAATACAGTGACGAGTGAAAACGACATGACCACCTGCTTAATCTTGTTTGTCGGTCTTTGCAATGAAACACCGCTGATTGTGCGTATCAGGCATCAGACATTTTGTTGGTGGGCTTATGGTGTTATGTAGGACCAGATATCTACGAAACAGATCATGTAATTTCCATAAATAACTGATCGCTAATTTGCATACGCCGTGATGGTGCCCGACAGCGACCCAGATGGATTCCACAGGCAAACATAGTCACGGAGACATCATCAGTTCAGTATAATGCTCCTCAAGCCACTGTAGCGCGGTTTTGGCTCGGACACACGGATAATTATACTGCTGAAAGAAAACATCGCCGTGGAGAAAAAGCATGAAGTAATGCTGGTGGTCCGCAACTGCCAGCGTGTCTTCGATTTCTACCACAGGTTCATTCCAAGCGCAGGAGAATGTTCCTCGTCCGTGGCGCGCTGCACGTTTCTAGTCACAGTTCGTCTACATTTACATTTAATGGATTCCTTGGAAATCACACTTAAATGCCTGGCATCGAACCTGGCATCGAACCAATTTTCTGTAATTTCTCTCCAGAACAGCACGCGGAAAAAAACCGATATTTCTATTAGAGCTCTGAGTTCCCTTTTTTTAATGTTATCATCGTTACCCCTTACGTTAGTTACTGAAATTTCTTGAGAAGATCCCGCCGCAACGAGAACCTGTAATATTAGTATATGTTTCGATAGCTTAAATAAACTTACATTCCATAATCTAACCATACAGGCTCATGAAAGCCATACAATTTGTGCAAAAATTTCTTAGATCGTCGCTGAGCAGCGACCACCTGATATTTCAAAGAATATCTTACGCGCCACGGCGCAGAATACGAATTGTTCATAAATTGTATCGATAGCGATATTTTTATTTTTTCTAATTTTTTGACAGCTGAGGAATTGTCATACTTTTCTCTTATCACCGTCCTGATATATTTTTTAAAGACTGCGGACACGTGTGTGGCGTGGTCCACAGTCTCTAATTGGTTATTATAAAATTTTACTATTGTTCAGAAATTATGTGTGCATCTAAGATGAAATATCGAAGATGTTAAGGACTTTATTCAAAGAAACAGCCAGCAAAGATAGAAAATTGAAATTGTACGTAGACTATTGTTAGGAATACTGACTAAGGCAATTAAATTGATTATTGTGCTCCCAAATGCTGTAGTGCCTGCTTATTAGTTCAAGTATTTCCATGCTATCCATCTCCTATTAACGGCAACAGAAATAACGGTGTTTTTATGGTTTCATACAGTTAGCCGGGACTGACTGCATGTCGGCAAACGCCGTAGTTAAGGCATAAGGCGCATTGCCATTTACCTTGTTTGTGATTTAAATCCAATTTATTTTAACGTTTGGCGTAGTATAGCAAAAAAATTTTCATTCTGTCTGTTCCCTTAGGTTTCTCTGTTCGTAGTTGCTATGTCTCATATCCGATCGTGATTGAACAGGATCACGACACGAATAAATTAAGTGGCAATGCGAACTCTATTCTCAATCTTGAGAATGCTACGCCTTCTGCAAACGATTTCAGGTGAATATAAACTATCACATACAGTACTTGAGTTTTTGAAAAATCTTAGCTCTTCCCGCCAAGAAGTGATGCAAAACTCACAACAGATTTCTGAATCTTCACAAGAGAATAATAATTTAATCAAAATATAAATATTTCTCTTTTTAAAACATCACAAACCGCCTTTGTTTTGTTGAAGCCCACCCGGAATTCTATATGATGCCAGTGACATTCCCTCCCCCTCCCCCCCCCCCTCCATCTCTTCAATACATAATGTACTGCTCTACTGATGTACTCCGTTAAACCTGTCTTGTAAAGATCCCACACGTCGCAGCAGTATTCTTAAAGAGGATGGAAAAGGGTTGTGTTAACAGTCTCTTTAGTAGCTCTGTTGAATCCCCTAAGGATTCTGCCAACCAATGGTGATCTTTTGTTCCCCTTCCCCACAACATTTTCTAAGTGTTTAAGTTCCGTAATTGTAATTCCAATGTATTTGGTTGAATGTACGGCATTAACATTTGATTGATTTGTCGTATCACGTGGATCATCTTACAATTTTAATTATTTAAGATCATTTGCCGATTTTCGCACTATACACATGTCTTATCTAAATCGTTTTGTAATTGGTTTCGATCATCTGTTGACTTTACTAGACGATAAACGACAGCATCGTCAGCAAGCAACATAAGATAACTGCTCAGATAGTCTCCAAGGTTATTTATACAGATAAGAAACAACGGAGGGCCTATAATATACCTTGGGGAAAGCCAGAAATCACTTCTGTTTTACTCGACGGCTTTCGGTGAATTACCAGGAACTGTGCCATTTCTGACAGGAAATTACCAATCCAGTTGTATAACTGAGACAATATTCCATAATCACACAGTTTGACTACAAGCCACTTGTGAAGTACAGTGTCAAGAGCCTTCGGGAAATCTAGAAATACGGAACCAGTTCGCAGTTCCTTGTCAACAGCACTCAACAATTAGTGCGAGTAAATAACTAGTTGTGTTTCACAAGAACGAAATTTTATAAATCTGTGTTAATTTTGTGTCAATAGACCTTTCTGTTCGAGATAATTCATAATGTTCGAACACAATATAAGTTCCAAAATCCTGCTGCATATCGACGTTAATGATACAGGCCTATAATTTAGTAGATTAACCCCACTGACTTTCTTGAAGATTGGTGTGACCTGTGCAACTTTTCAGTCCTCGGGTTTGGATCTTTCGTTGAATGAGCGGTTTCTGGTGGCTTTTAAGTAAGCTATTATTGCATCAGCATAGTCAGAAAGTAACCTAACTGTCTGGAATAGAAGGCTTGCTTTTATTAAGTGATTTAAGTTGTTCCACTACTCACAGGAAACCTACTTTTGACTTACTTCTGTAGGCGATTGTTCTTGTTTAGAATTCTGGAATAATTACTTCGCGTTCTTTGGTGACGGAAAGTCGAAGGATGTTTTTAGTAACTCTGCTTTGGCACCACTGTCATCGATAGTATTTCCATTGCTATTGCGAAGAATAGGCATTGACTCTGTCTTGCAGCTTTATATTACACATACGACCAAAATCTCTTACGATATTCTTCCAGGGTTTTAGACACAATTTCGTTCTGGAAACTGTTATAAGCATCTCACATTAAAGTCTGCCCTAAGCTTCGAGCTTCTGCACGAGATCACCAATCATGCGTGTTTTGCATTCGTTTGAATTCGGCATGCATTTTTTTGTTTCTGCAAAAGTGTTCTGACCCGTTTTGTCAACCAAGGGCGATTCGTACCGTCATTTGTTAATTATTTGGTGTAAATCTCTGCATTGCTGTCCATACCAGTTCTTTGAAGTCAAGACACATCTAGATTACACTTACAATGTTAAATTGGAAGGAGTGGAGATTGTCTGTCAGGATAGGTGAAGCGAATTTTTATCTGCGTTTTCGAAGATGTATATTTTCCGTTGATTTCTGTAGCATTTTGATGTTATGGTATTCAGTCTCGGTGCTACAACCCTGGCTCCACAAAACCCTGTACTCGTTTCGGTGCTCGTTGTTATTTCAGGATTATTTGTTCAGAGAGGTCAAGTGTGTTTTCACAACCGTTTACCATTCGAATGGGTTCATGAACTAACTGCTCTAAATAATTTTCAAGAATGCATTTAGCACAATGTCGGATGATGTTTTATACGTACCTCAGGATTTAAACATATATTTTCGCCAAAACAACGAGAGTAAACAAAAGTCGCCATCAACTATAATTGTATGAAAGGAGTACGTGTTTGAAGCTAGACGGAAGTTTTCTTTGAACCTTTCGGCAATTGTATAATCAGAATTGGGAGGTCGGTAAAAGGAACCAATTATTATTTTCTTCTGGTTGCCAACAATGACCTCTGCCCATACTAACTCACAGGAACTGCCTATTTCTAATAGCAACAAACACGCCACCGCCAATCGTGTTTAGCTTATCCTTTCTGAACACCGTTAGATCCTCCGCAAAATTTCGTCTGAACTTATCTCCATCTTTAGCCAGTTTTCAGTGCCCAATACGAGTTGAGCATCGCTCCTTTCTTTTAGCGCTTGCAGCTACGACACTTTACAACTATTATACCGATTGATTCCTAGATCTACGTTCTTCTTGTGTTCGACGTGCACCCTTTGAGAGAGAGGCCCTTTTTGGGTTTCCTAGAGACACTCTTGCCTAAAGAAACCACCCAGTCGACCTCACACAGCCCCTACGGGATAGCCACCTCTTAACGGAACCCGAAATCTCATCACCCTATGGTATAAGTCGAGGAGTCTGCAGCCTATAAGGCCACAGAAAAGTCTCAACTGATCAGACTCTCCAATCGGCTCTGTACCAGAGTTCCTCAATAGGCCCTGTCGACTATTCTGCAAATAGTGAGCTCTGATTTCGTCTCGGAAGCAGGATTAGCAGCCTTTATCACTTCTGACAACCGCTCGAAACCAGAGAGAATTTCTTCCGATCCAGAGAGACACACATCACTGATACCGACGTGAGACACGACCTGCAGTTTGCTGCAGCCTGTGCCCTTCATGGCATCCAGGAGGACCAGTTCCACCTCTGGTATGACTGTACCCAGTAGGCACACGGTGTGCACATTGGATTTCTTCCCGTCCTTATTGGACATCTCCATAAGGGCCCTCATAACGCACCGGACATTGGAGCTTCCCACTACTAATAATCTGTGATTTCCTGGGTCTTGCTGGCTGAGAGGTTTCCTCTCAAATAGGACAAGCGGCTGCATCAGGCTAAGTGGCAGTGTCTACTAGAGACAGCACCTGAACCTGTTTGTTAGACAAACCCGCCTGCCGTGCCCCGAGGTGACTTCTCATTTCGCCAAGAGTAAGGCGTCAACCTCAGTGCTTGCAGTAACTGGCCTGGCCACCGGTGTAGACCGATTTGTAGACTCATGGTTCGCTCTGAACGTCCCTTGTATCCCCAGGGCAAGCCCACAACAGTGATGCCCATCCATTGCAGCTCCAAGCTGTGTAATCGAAGCCATAAAAGACTGGAGCTGAGAGCGAAGTGACACCAACTCAGCTCGCATCCGCACACAGTAATCACAACCCCCATCTATACTAAAGATCGTGCCAAACTACACTACACAAATGAACAAACGACTATCGACTTCCATCACGGAATTCCACTGTGAACACTGACGAAGACGTAAGAAGTATGTCTAATAAATCAAATTGAAACTCAGAGATTCAAAACCTAAACTACCAAAGGACTCAGCGAGACTAAATAATTTGTTCCTGATTACGAACTACTAGTATGCCACAAAATCTGTTTACTTTCCGGCACAAATGAATAGGAGGGAGCTGTGTTGATTAAATGTTAAACTAATAGGCACAAATTCAAACTACCAAAGCACACTGATGAAACTATATAATTCGCTCCTTGTTAGTAACTCATACAATATCACAAAATCGGTTACTTCCCTGTTGCTGCTTTTGTCTCGCCCGGCTGCTTCTGCCGGACCTCAGTGACGGCGTTTGTGGCGACGACCATCGACCTAGTGTAGCAAAAATGTGAGGCACGCGAAGAGCCGACACATTTCTATTGATCGACGGTCAAAAGTCGATGGTCCCGTGCCCACTGCAATACTAAATAACGATACCGTTTGATCAACGACTGAACTCGTGGGTGTGATCTGCCGCGGAGCTCCATGTTCAACAACGTATGACGAGCGGTATGCTCTGAAACGTGCGTGCACCAGCATTTTGCTCTTTCTGCAGACCTGGCACAGGTCATCATCTGGTCTACTTTACAGAGCAGACAAGCGTGCGAACCTCAACATACAGCCCCCAGGTGTGACCGAGCGGTTCTAGGCTCTTCAGTCTGGAACCGCGCGACCGCTGCGGTCGCAGGTTCGAATCCTGCCTCGGGCATGGATGTATGTGATGTCCTTAGGTTACTTAGGCTTAAGTAGTTGTAAGTTCTAGGGGACTGATAACCTGCCGCGCGGGATTAGCCGAGCGGTGTTAGGCGCTGCAGTCATGGACTGTGCAGCTGGTCCCGGCAGAGGTTCAAGTCCTCCCCGGGGCGTGGGTGTGTGTGTTTGTCCTTAGGATAATTTAGGTTAAGTAGAGTGTAAGCTTAGGGACTGATGACCTTATCAGTCAAGTTCCATAAAATTTCACACACATCTCAACATTTCTTTGGACTGATGACCTTCGATGTTAATTCCCATTGTGGTCAGAGCCATTTGAACCATTTTGAACCCAACATACTGTTAAGAGTTGTGGACGTCCAAACATTTAGTGTCTAGCAGTAGTTTCACTGTCCTTGTACCTCACTCCGTAGATGTTCACGACACTAGTACAAGATCATCTGACCACCTTCGTCGTTCTTCAGATATTCGTTCACAGGCTATGCCTAATATTAGTCTTCACTTTGTCAGAGTTGCTTATTACTGTGGATTTTCCTATTTGCAGCCCATATATTCGCTAAGGTGATCCTCCGGCACTGTGTCTGCTACGCTTACAAACGCTATGTGATCACACCCAAAAACATACGTTTTTCATAATAGTTGCATTGTGCTGTGACCTACTGCCAGGTACTCCATATAAGCGACCTCAGTAGTCATTAGACATCATGAAAGAGCAAAATTGAGCGCTCCGCGGAACTCACGGACATCGAACGTGGCCTTGTGACTGGGTCTCACTTATGTCATATCACGAGATTTCCACATTCCTAAACATCCCTAGGCCCACTGTTTCCGATATGATAGTGAAGTGGAAACGTGAAGGGACACTTACAGCACAAAAGCGTACAGGCCGACCCCGTCTATTGACTGACAGAGACCGCCGACTGTTGAAGAGGCTCGTAATGGGAAATAGGCGGACATATATTGAGACCATCACACTGGAATTCCAAACTACATCATAATCCACTGCAAGTACTATGACAGTTAGGCGGGAGGTGAGGAAACTTGGATTTCTAGGTCGAGCGATTGCTCATAAGCCACATAACACGCCGGTAAATGCCCAACGATGCCTCTCTTAGTGTAAAAAGCGTAAACATTGGACGATTGAACATGGAAAAAAGTTATGTGGAGTGGCGAATCACGGTTCACAATGTGGCGATCCGAAGGCATGGTGTAGGTATGGCGAATGTTCGATGAACGTCATCTGCCAGCATGTGTACTGCCAACAGTAAAATTCGAAGCGGTGGTGTGATGGTGTGGACATGTTTTTCATGGACGGCCTTGCACCCCTTGTAGTTTTGCGTGGCACTATCACAACATAGGCCTATAGTGATGTTTTAAGCACCTTCGTGCTTCCGAAGGTTGAATGGCAATTCGGTAATGGCTATTGCATCTTTAAGCACGATCGAGCATCTGTTCATAATGCGCGGCCTGTGGCGGAGTGGTCACACGACAGTAACATCCCTTCAATTGACTGGCCTGCACAGAGTACTGACCTGAATCCTATAGAACACCTCTGGGAGTTTTGGAACGCCGACTTCGTGGCAGGCCTTATTGACCGACATCGATACCTCTCCTCAGTGCAGCTGCCATTCCCCAAGAAACCTTCCAGCACCTGATTGAAAGTATACCTGCGAGAGTGGAAGCTGTCATCAAGGCTTAGGGTGGGCCAACATCATACTGAATTCAAGCGGTACCTATGGAGGGCGCCACTAACTTTTAAGTCATTTTATCCTGGTGTCCGGTTACTTTTGATCACATAGAGCACTTTTGTTACTGCGACACGTGCCGCAACGCCACCAGGCAGGATCCAACGTCGCGATGGGTAGTGGTTATAATGTTTTGGCTTATCAGTGTATTGTGTAACCTTCCACTTCTAATGTTTGGAAGTGAAAGATGTACGTGACACGCTCAGACGGTTCACTGACTAGGAATAGGAAAATGGGGAAATGCATGTTGGACGTAACGAGACGGCCCAGAAAAGAAAATGTTAAGAGAAAAGCAGTGATTTGAAGACGTGATAGTGAATGTTGCATACTTTAATCTGATATAAGCTGGACATTTAGTGACGTGAAATGATGGGAAATGGAGTAAGGAGTCTGTGCTCGGGATTTCCGGTTGTAAGAAAAGACCTAGAGGCCTCCTAACGAAAGATGACGACGTGAATAAACAAAAAGACAACCTAGGATGCAGAACCTGCAGGTAGTAGTGTGTGGAGGTATGAAGGAGGTTGATGATAACGTTGAAGATAATGAGGGTACAGAGTAATTGAAATTTGGACTCCATTGCAGCTACACGAGCTACTGAAGGCACTGACTAACACTTCCTTATAAGTAATGTTCTGCGAATAAGATCCTCCGGATGTTATGTTGTGCAACAATGGTGCTTCGTAGAAGACGAATAAAAAATTTTTCAGGAGAACATTAGCTATGATGGTCAGTTTCACTTCCGCCTCGTTGAATAACAGAATGAAACAATTAATGAAAATAAAGGGGTCTAACTTAGGTAGAAGCTAGACATGAATTGTGGAATCAGAACGGTGGCTGTAAGCTGCTATGGCAGAAACATCTTCCTCTCCAACCTACACACGCTACCACACGCGCCGCTCTGCACACAGAATCACAGAGAAGCGGAGCCCAGCCACGTGAGAGCCGCTGCATTCTGCGGTAAACAGTGTAGAGGCGGCTGAGCGGCGAGTCTGCTCAGCGGCAGCGGCAGCGCCGGGGCCTGTGGGCGACGTGCAATATTCAGAGCACGGCTGAGAGTGCGCCGCTGTCGAGGGGCCGCTCAGCGCGGAGCCACAGGTGCCCGGGTAACGCGGCGTGGGCAGGCGCGGCTCGGCCCACCAGCCCGTCAGCTGCCCGGAGACACTGCGCGTGCCGGCCGCCGTGACCTCCCTCCCCTAATGACTGCGTAAACAGCACGCGGCCGAGGCGCTGGTCCCGATCGGTAAGCCAGAGTGCACGCGGCACGATCGATATCACCATCAGCCAAGCAGATAAAGCAATCTGCCTGTAACAAATACCAGCAAAGGAAATCGCGTATCACAGTATGATTTACAACGCGTACCTGTACTTTCACGAATTCTTACTTTGCTGCGCTAATGAAATCGGCAAAGCTAGCCCCACTGTCTTCATCACCGCCCTTTGAAAAATCGGCCTAGAAATTGGCACATTTTTATCTGTGGAAAACTGATATTCAACTTTTGTCGAAAGTTCTAGTCCAACGCTTCTACTACACAAAAGAAATATAAACAGCTCTTAACGTGTGCTGGGTGGTTATAATTAAAGTGCAGCTAATCAAAAAAGTTCAATATCGGCTACAATTATCCCACAGTAGAGGAACTTGCAATATATTTTGATGCGTTAATGCGGAAGCGATTTACGCTGGAAAAGAATTAGTTCCAATTTTGGTTACCAGGTGCAAACGTGCACAATTTGTGCAGTATGACTGCTGGGAACATCGACGAACGACCGATACCCCGGTCTCAATCGGTAAGCCAGAGTGCCCGCAGCTCGATCGATATCACAATCAGCTAAGCGGATAAAGCAAATAAAATCGCGTGTCACAGCATGATTTACAACGCAGACCTGTATTTCCACGAATATTTTCTTTGCTGCGCTAGTGAAACCGGCAAAGTTAGCCCCAATGTCTTTACCACCTCCCTTTGAAAAACCGGCGTAGAAATTGGCACATTTCTATCTGTGGCATACTGACACCAAACTTTTGTCGAAAGTTCTAGTCCAACGTTTCTACTACACAAAATAAATATAAACAGTTCTTAACGTGTGCTGGACGGTTATAATTGAAGTGTGGGTAATCACAAAAGTTCAATATCGACAATAATTATCCTACACTAGCGAAACTTGCAAGATATTCTGATGCATTAATGAGGAAATGATTTATGCTGGAAAAGATTAGTTTCAGTTTTGACCACCAGGTGAAAATGTGTCGCTGTCAATGCTAGAAAGGCGCATGGAAATGTGTCCTTACGTAGTGGATTAGGAACGCTACGTGAGCAGGAAACGTCAAACAAAGAAAAGGGCTTACTGCTGATTTCATTATTAACTAGCACTTACAAAATTTGTTCAGTATGTGTACTGGGAACATCGACTAAATGCTGCTTGCGTGATCAACAGTTAGTTACTCGCAACAATTCCGGTGGAATCTGAACAACATGTTCCTGTATCCTCTCCTTTGGATCAGGTACAGAGTGAACGTGCTCTCGGCAATACGTTCTTTTAGATATACACAGAGCAACAGATCACATTGAATCAGATCAGGTGATCTTGCAGGCCATGCATCTGGGAAACCTCTAGAGATAACGCACTACATTAAGCCGATTTTTCAATGGGCGAGCGACATAAGGTGTCGCTGTATCTTGCATGAAAACAATGGTTTCCACACATATATGCTCTCCAAAGCATGAATCATATACTGTACAAGGCATTCTCGGTAACATATAGACATCACGGTACACCTTACGGGTCACAGGGTGTTTTGTGCTCTAAGAAGAATGGGCCGAAAACAGAAGTGCTTGTGACCCCACACAACATAGTCAGATACGAAATGCAGTGACTCTCCGTGCACAAAACGCTGTTTAACGGTATCCCGAATTCGGCAGTGCTGTAGAATGAAATGTGACTCGTCAATCCATAGAATATGTACCGGCCACATTTCATCAACTTCGATCCCTGCCAGAAACCGAAGAGTAAATCTGGAACGTTGCTGCGCATCCTGAGATTTCTCGTGCTGCATCATCTGCATCCATTGTAAGATATGCTGAAGACCCAAAGAAGGTAGTACACCCGCACAAAAATCGTGTGGGGGCCCCGCGAGCTCGCAGAACTGCTGCAACATGACGTGACATGGACTCGTCTAAGGTAGTGCTGGAGGGAATTGTCATCATGAACCCTGCTGGGCTATCTATAAGCCCGTAAGACTGCGACGGGATGGAGATCTCTTCTGAACAGCGCCTTGCAAGACATCCCAGATATACTCAATATTGTTCATGTCTGGGGAGTTTAGTGACCAGCGGACGTGTTTAAACTCAGAAGAGTGTTCCTGGAGCCACTTTGTAGCTATTCTGGACGTATGGGGTGTTACATTGTTCTGCTGGAATTGCCCAAGTCCGTCGGAATGCATAATCGACACGAATGGCTGCAGGTGATCAGACGGGATGCTTACGTACGGGTCACGTGCCAGAGTCGTATCTAGACTATCAGGGGTCCCATATCACTCCAACTGCGCACACCCCACAACATTACAGAGCGTCTACCACCTTGAACTGTCCCCTGCTGACATGCAGGGTCAATGGATTCATGAGGTTGTCTCCATACCCGTGTACGTCCATCCGCTCGATACAATTCGAAACGAGACTCGTCCTACCAGGCAACATATTCCCAGTCATCAACAGTCCAATGTCGTTGCTGACGGGCCCAGGCGAGGCATTTACATATCTCTGTATCTGAATACGGATGCCTATACAAGTTTCTTTGGCGCTTCAGTGTACATCGGTGTGTTGACCATTGGATGGGCAGAACACGTGACACTACACGAGCATTATCACTGCCCGTGTCACGTGCTGCATCGTTAGTTACAATAACAGCAACATATCAGTGACTTCGATCGGGATTTTATGAGCCGCGTAGTATTTGTGACACAGGGGCTGTGAATGAATTCAGCGTACATTAAGATTAAATATATGTTTTATTTCATTGCAGCATATGGTTCGCCAACTTTCCCTAGTGGGGATGAATTTCAAGATTTCAGAATTAATAGGGTTCATGTAGATGATATTGCATCCTCCTGATTAGGCAAGCCCATTAACGTTCTGCTTCCGGGATTCGGAGAAGCTGGTTTATCCCGGACTAAATGCAACAAGGAAAGGCAAATGGCCACCAACTGTCACTGACAATGTATAAACACGTACAACGAAAAAGAACGAAAGGAAACGGAAAAAGCGAAAAAGAACGAAAATAAGATACTGACTGTGTTGTAGGTCGTTCTGCAGAGACTATCAAAACCAAAGATCGCTAGTGAAGCATTTAGTAGATATAGATAACCAGTTTCTGTAAAGGCTATACTGCCATCTTCGGATCTACAGTAGGACAGAACTAAAATTGACAGGACAAATAGTTAACTAGGATAACAGAACACGGTACGCAATTATATACGTTTACCACAATATATAGAACAATAACGTACCTTACGTCTTATAACATTACATCATCATTTTTATCAGTACTGCTAACGGTGCTACACCACGTACATACATGTCACTGTCGTAAATATCACTAGGAATCAGCAGGTCAAACTTTAAAGAAAAATTGAGTGCACACATGTTACTAATGGGCCGACTACGACTGCTCACACACAATACCTGGCAACTGACTGAGAATCAAAGTAAACATTCTGATGTTGCATAAGGCCACCACATGGATCTGTAGTGGTGTGACGCGATAATATCGTCTTCCTTTAGACACAAGCATGGGTATATTATTACAAATAGATTTTTATGTTAAATAAAATCAAACTGTTAGTTATAACATGTTTGATCCTAATCAGAGAACATAATAATTTTGAGATTGTCTTTAAAAACATTTTCATGAAGTAACATAGGTAACTTTCTTTGATAGTGATATTACATAAGGTACCGTAGTAAGTGTACGTTCTGAAAATATTTTTAGTATTAACCTTCGTTAACGTTGTCAGCACATAGAATAGTGGTCAGTTAGATATCAAAGCTATTCTTGGAAAGCAGTAGGTTCAGTTACATGCTACTCTGCTACATGCTACTCTGTTTTTTCTATATCTAGATATCCCAGACCACATCAAATAATATCTCGTTCATCGGCTCATGAGTTATATGTCTCAATATTATACTACATTCCTAATGACGTAAGTGTATCGTATGCATCCTGATGAAAGGTCGTCTCGTAGAAGATTAACTTAATTTGCTTTTATGATGGAAATTAGGACACTGTTCTTTCTAATTGCTATATTGTTTGTGCTTTAAATAACATGGATATTGACGACATGTTGCAATACAAAACTTGCCTAAGTAATGTCCTTTTTTGATAACAAAATTTCACAAGGCATTACAATAACTGTAAATTCCCTGCATAAATCAGATAGATTATGTGTGAATTTTAATCATGACGTAGATAATAGCACCGTCAGACATCGAGGTTGCCTTCGGTATAACATGACTGTTACTATTAGATTTGACGAGAATGTTACACGATTATTCATTCTTATTTCCTTCTTCTTTCTCTTCGCAAAACCTCTTCATTCTCTGGCTGTGTTCCTGTGTCCTTTGCTCTGTCCATATTTTGCCTACTTTCTTCCCTTCTTTTACTTCAGATTTCGTGTTCATAATTTTCTTACTGAATTTGCCTCTTTCATTTAACATTTCAATACTGATTCCTGCTGGTTTTAAGTGTTCTACTATATTTTGAAACCAATTTTTTTTAATGAACAGTTTACTACATCAGAAACCCTCTTTGTGAGTCTGTTGTTCATTCTGTGCATATGACCATAGAATGTTAGTCAGCTTTTTCTGATCATATATGTGACCCGGTCTGTGTGTTCATACTATACTTCGGTTGGTCCCATCGTCTATATATCAACGCTATGTTCCACTTCAAAAAATTTTCTAGAGATTTTACGTTGTATTCTTTCTGTCTCTGTTACTCCTGATGCTTCGATTGTGGTCGTTTCTGATGTGTTGAGTGCAGGAATTTAGCCTGTCTTTGAAATATTTCGTTTATTATAGTGCGTCAATGTCAGAATACACGTCTTCTGAAGTTTCTCTGTTCTTTGTACGTTGGATGCCTTCTTGATCCTCCTACTTGTGTATATTTCTCAAGACATTCGAATTTTTCCACTATGTTAACCTTTCCGTATTTTGCGTACTTTATTTTCGATGTGGTGTCTGTAAGGGTCTGTTTTATGAATGTCCTAGTTTCTCTGACTATTCCAAGTTCTTCTAATGTGTCAAAGAGAATCTGCCTGTCTATGGAGTCGTAGGTCAGCAGGTCCACGAATGTCACTACAGTGTGAATTGTCCGACTGACATTCAGGAGCATTCATAGGTCCCAAAGATGTTCAATACAGGACCTTACTTTTCTGAAGCCTACTTGTTGTTCACCTGTCATTGTGTCACATTGTGGATCTAGTTTGTTGATCTATTTTTGTGGAGTGGGTGAATCAATGCACATTTACATTCCTGTGGAATATTCTTTGTGTTTTATATTTTTGTAAGAACTTTATGGACTTTCTTTGAGATGGTTTGGTCTTTGAGTTTCCAGATCTCGAAGATAATATCATGTTCCCCTAGGGCTCTGCTGTGTTTTAGTTGTTTTACACTCTCTTCTACCTCTGTTATTTAAGACGGCTTTGAATACGGGTTTGAGTTGCACACATGGAAGAATTGTGGAGATACTAGATAATATTAGATCGATTATATAATGGTAAGACACAGATATAGGAACCAGGTTAAAATTGTAAGATATTTCCAGGGGAAGATGTGGACTCAGACGACAATCTATTGGTTATGAACTGTAGATTAAAACTGAAGAAACTGTAAAAAGATGAGAATTTAAGGCGATGGGACCTGGATAAACTGACTAAACCAGAGGTTGTACAGAGAACAATGGGTAGCTTTGAGGCATGAAGTAGTGTAGGCAGCAGAGGATCAAGTAGGTAAAAATACGAGGGCTAGTAGAAATCCTTGTGTAACAGAAGAAATATTGAATTTAACTGATGAAAGGAGAAAACATAAAAATGCAGTAAATGAAGCAGGCAAAAAGGAATACAAACGTCTCAAAAATGAGATCGATTGGAAGTGCAAAATGGCTAAGTAGGGATGGATAGAGGACAAATGTAAGGATGTAGAGGCTTATCTCACTAGGGGTAAGATAGATACTGCCTACAGGAAAATTAAAGAGACCTATGGAGAAAAGAGAGCCACTTGTATGAACATCAAGAGCTCAGATGGAAACCCAGTTCTAAGCAAAGAAGGGAAACCAGAAAGGTGAAAGGAGTATATAGAGGGTCTACACAAGGGCGATGTACTTGAGGACAATATTATGGAAATGGAAGAGGATGTGGATGAAGATGAAATGGGAGATACGATACTGCGTGAAGAGTTTGACAGAGTACTGAAAGGCCTGAGTCGAAGCAAGGCCCTGTGAGTAGACAATATTCCAATAGAACTACTGACGGCCGTAGGCGAGCCAGTCCTGACAAAACTCTACCATCTGGTGAGCAAGATGTACGAGACAGGTGAAATACCCTCAGACTTCAAGAAGAATATAATAATTCCAATCCCAAAGAAAGCATGTGCTGATAGATGTGAAAATTACCGAACTATCAGTTTAATAAGTCACAGCTGCAAAACACTAACGCGAATTCTTTACAGACGAATGGAAAAACTGGTAGAAGCCGACCTCGTGGAAGATCAGTTTGGATTCCGTAGAAATGTTGGAACACGTGAGGCTATACTGACCCTACGACTTATCTTAGAAAATAGATTAAGGAAAGGCAAACCTACGTCTCTAGCATTTGTAGACTTAGAGAAAGCTTTTAACAATGTTGACTGGAATACCCTCTTTCAAATTCTAAAGGTGGCAGGGGTAAAATACAGGGAGCGACAGGATACTTACAATTTGTACAGAAACCACATGGCAGTTATAAGAGTCGAGGGACATGAAAGGGAAGCAGTGGTTGGGAAGGGAGTGAGACAGTGTTGTACCCTATCCCCAATGTCATTCAATCTGTATATTAAGCAAGCAGTAAAGGAAAGAAAAGAAAAATTCGGAGTAGGTATTAAAATCTATGGAGAACATATAAAAAATTTTAACTTCGCCGATGACATTGTAATTCGGTCAGAGACAGAAGAGGACTTGGAAGAGCAGTTGAAAGGATGATATGAGATGAACATCAACAAAATCGAAACGAGGATAATGGAATGTAGTCGTTTTAAGTCGGGTGATGCTGAGGGAAATAGAATACGAAATGAGACACTTAAAGTAGTAAAGGAGTTTTGCTATTTGGGGAGCAAAATAACTGATGATGGTCGAACTAGAGATGATATAAAATGTACACTAGGAATGGCAAGGAAAGCGTTTCTGAAGAAGAGAAATTTGTTAACATCAAGTATAGATTTAAGTGTCAGGAAATCGTTTCTAAAAGTATTTGTATGGAGTGTAGCCATGTATGGAAGTGAAACATGGACGATAAATAGTTTGGACAAGAAGAGAATAGAAGCTTTCGAAATGTGGTGCTACAGAAGAATGCTGAGTATCAGCTGGGTAGATCACATAACTAATGAGGAGGAATTGAATAGAATTGGGGAGAAGAGGAGTTTGTGGCACAACTTGAGCAGAAGAGGGGACCGATTGGTAGGTCATGTCCTGAGGCATCAAGGGATAACAAATTTAGCATTGGAGGGCAGCGTGGAGGGTAAAAATCGTAGAGGGAGACCAAGAGATGAATACACTAAGCAGATTCAGAAGGATGTAGGTTATGGTAAATACTGGGAGATGAAGAAGCTTGCACAGGATGGAGTAGCATGGGGAGCTGCATCATTCCTGTCTCAGGACTGAAGACCACAACAACAACAACAACAACCGTTTTCTTCAAGTGCAATTTTAGCTTTAGGCTTCTCACAATTGAGTTGCATATCGAAGTAATTTTTATCATTGTTTCAGTTTTCTTTACTAGGTGTTTCCTGATATCAGAAGTTACGTTTCACCATCTATGTTTTCGAACCTTCGAAGGTTGGCCACAATGCATCGTATTTTGAATTGTTTTCGCGAGGTCTGTCAAACTTTCTGTTGAACTGTGATTAATTTCTGTACAGTCTTATAGTTTGTTCTCTGTTTCTTGGAACTGTTCTAATTTATACTTGCAGCAAGTGACTGACGAACAGGAAGAACCGTTTCTCACGTTCAGCATCTCGCTTATATTTTTGTCATGTGTATGTGATCTGTGTTAAATTCCCAATATGTTTTAGGGCGTTTTCCATATCGGGAGATTTCGTTTAGACTTTTGAAATAGCGTTGACATAATTTTTAAGTTAAGATTTTGAAGTAAAGTGTGAGATGTTCTCCGTACTTTGTGCTGTACATGGGCCTTTGATTTGCTTGTATTTCTTCTTCTTGCCTAGTTGTACATTAAGTTTCCTAATACAAATTTAACGTGTCTTTCTGGTATTTTGTTTAATAATTCATCCATGTGTTCCCAAAAGTCTTCGACTTTTTGTGGTTTCTTTCTATTGCGATCGTTTGTCGGCATATGTACATTGATGATTGTGTATCTTCTATTTCCTGATTTGAATGTTACAGTAGAGATTCTTCCTGATACTGACCTGAAATGTAGGATGCTGACTATGACTGGTTTTTTTCAGAACATCCGTAAGCTATTTGAGTTTGGCTATCTTGACCAATTTATTTATGTTGAGCATGCCCCTATAGTGTTTGGGAAGGGGTTTCAGGAAGATTCAACCCTTCTCCTTGTCCCCCAAATTCTGAAGACCAGGAAAGTCCAGTGGGGCCTGTTATAGTGATTATTTTTCCTGTTGTTCCATTATGAATTTTATCAAGTTGAAGATGGTTGTGGTGATATCTGTTGGATATCACAAATCTCGAAGATTCGACTGTTTAGATCAAGGCAGATCTGTTACAGCCACAACAGCCTACTGAACAAAGGCTGACCACTAGGAACAGGATTCTAAAACATACACTAATGGGTTTAGGCCTATGTTAGTATTTGGTTCACCCTGGGTATATCATTTCCCTAGTTCTATTCATATCTCGATGGCTTTCCCCACATGTGTACTTTTTAATTATTTAAAAAATGATTTTGAAGATATTCTCAAAATTATTATCTTCTATTACCTGGATTATATATAAGCAAGAACTGGATTTTATTTAACGTAAGCTGTGCGGAGTAGCCGTGCATTCTGAGAAGCCTTGTCATGATTCGCGCGGCTCCCGCCCCGTCGGAGGTTCGAGTCCTCCCTCGGGCATGGGTGTGTGTGTTGTACTTAGCGTAAGTTTAGTTTGGATTAAGTAGTGCGTAAGTCTAGGGACCGATGACCTCAGCAGTTTGGTCCCATAGTCCTTACCACAATTTTTTTATTTATTTTTTTGACGTAAAACAAGTATACGGAATAATATACCCATGCCTCTGCCCAATGGAAGACGGTATTATCGAGTCATACCAACATAGTTCCATCTGGTAGCCCTATGTGACAGAATGTTTACGCTGATTCTCATTCAGTTGTCAGTGTTGATGTGTGTGAGCACTTGTAGTCGGAGCAATAGCCTCATGAATGACTACAGTATTTCTTTCATGTTTGGCATGTCGATTTCTAGTGACGGTCACGACACTGACGACGATCAGAATTATTCAAGTATATAGACTTGAATATTTCTGGTATCTCAACTGCAGATTTTTCAGCGCTCATTTAACTTTAGGACTCTGCATGTCAGAATGAACAAAAATGGACTTGTACCGCTATTGAAATAAGCCCTTCATATTATCATAAGGGTACAGTGTTATATAACGCAAATTACAGTATCTATTGTCAATTTCGGTTCTGCAGACCCGAAGACGGCAACACAGGCTCCACAAAACCAGTTATCTAACGTTCGCAAAGCTTTACTTGCACCTGTGGTCTAGGGGTAGCGCCTTTTATTAGAAATTAAAACGTCCTTTGTCTCGTGTTCGAAACCCGCCTATGCTTAAACTTTGATTAATATCCAACATTGTTGCCGGAGGTCTTCCAGCATGAGAAGTTCGCCCTCATTTTGCCAATGGCCTTGTGAAAGAGGGAGGAGGAACGGACAGAGGTATAGGCCATTCTCTTGTCCTTGGGGTGCTAAACTGCCCATGTAACGTTCTGCTAGTAAGGCCGTGGAGTATCAGGATCTTCAATGTGGTTGGGAAGCTAGAAAATCTGAAAAGGGGAATACAAAGACTCAATCTAAATATAGCAGGAGTCAGTGAAGTTAAATGTAAAGAAGACAAGGATTTGTGGTCAGATGAATATTGGATAACATGAGCAACAGCCGAAGGTGGTATAGCGGGAGTAGGCTTCTTTATGAATAGAAAGTAGGGCAAAGAGTATGTTACAGTGAACAGTTCATTGTCAAGGCTGTTCTTGGCAGAAACGACAGCAAACCAACACCGATAACGATAGTTTGTATATACATGCTGAATTCGCAAGCTGAAGAGGTAGAGAAAGTACATGAGGATATTGAGAGGGTAATACAGTGCTGGTCAATCTGTATATTGATAGAGTAATAGGAGAATATGGGTTCGGAACAAGAAATGAGCGAGGAGAAAGACTGAGTTCTGCAATAAATTTCATATAGTAATAGCGAATACTCTGTTCAAGAATCTAAGAGGAGGAAAAGACTGTGTGATACAGAAGATTTCAGTTGGACAGAGATTCCGAAATCAGATAGCGGTTTGTAATGCGTGCCCTGGAACAAATACAGACTCAGATCACAATGGAATAGTTATGAAGAGTAGGCTCAAAGCTAGTGACCGCTTGTTGGCGTTAGTCAGCCAGTCGGTGAGACAGCAGTAACAGGCCGAGACAGAAGCAGCAACAGGGAAGAAACAGATTTTTTTGACATTTACGAGTTCCTAACCAGGATCGAATTTTATAATATTATTTTGTGCTTTAATAGTTTAGTTTCTTGAGTTTCTGCGTGTTTGTTTAATATCTAATAGCGATAGTTTCCACGATTTCCTTTGTGTCGGGAAGTAAACCGACTTCGTACATATTACAAGTTCCTACTTATCTGCACGGTTTAGTTTTCCACGGTCCTTATTATGGACAGAGACTGCGGTTTCTGTGTGTGATGATAGGCTAGTTAGTGACACTTTGCTCTCAGCTTCAGGCTGTGATGGCTTCGGTTACACAGCTTGAGGATGCTGTGGTTGGGAACCACAGTTGTGGGCCAACCGAGGGCATCCAACGGACGTCCAGCGCGCCCGGATCCTCCGACTGGTCCTCAACGCAGGCCAGCCGTGTTACTGCTGGCACTGAGGTTAACCCCTCACCTATGATGCAGTGGTAGGTTGCCCCGGGGCGTATCAGACTTAGAAAGTTTTTCCCAGGAGGCCGCACGTAAGACCTCTACGATTTGTCTGACTGACAGGTTCCAGATGCTTTCTGTGGCTGACACGGTCGCTGAGCCAGATGCTGTCGCCTGTCCTGTTTCAGAGGAAACTTCTCAGCCTGCAAGATCCGGACAAGCACAGAGGGTGGGATTATTTATGGCTGGGAGCTCCAACGTTAGGCGCGTCATGGGGCCCCTTAGGGACTTCGCTGACAAGAAGGAAAGGAAAACCAATGTGCACTCCTTGCGCATGTCTGGTGGAGTAGTTCGAGATGTGAAACAGGTCCTCCCGGATCCCTTGACGAGCACACGGTGCTGCAAACTGTAGGTGCTTGCTCACGTCGGTACCAATGATGTGTGTCATTTTTTATCACAAGAGATTCTACCTGGTTTAGAGCGACTAACAGTAGTGGTAAAGACTTCCAGCCTTGCTTGCAAGATGAAAGCAGGGCTGACCATTTGCTGCATTGTCGACAGGACCGATTACGGACCTCTAGTACAGAGTCGAGTGGAGGATCTGAATCAGAGGCTGAGACGGTTCTGTGCCAAAGGGTCGTTGGGTTTCGGGTTCTGCTAAATAAGTTAAGTGTCCACTACACGCATGATGCGGTTACACGGGTAGAAGAGGCTGTGTGGGGTGGGCTGGGCCGTTTCGTTCGGTAGAGGGTCTCCGGAATGCACAACAAGGACTTCAGAAACATCGGTATAACAGTTGTAAATTGTCGTAGCTGTGTTGGGAAAGTACCAGAGCTCCAAGCGCTAATAGAAAGCACCGATGCTCAAATCGTTATAAGCACTGAAACCTGGGTAAATACGGAGATAAGCTCAGCCGAGAATTTTGCGAGGAACCTAACGGTTGGCGGTGGCATGTTTGTTGGTGTTAGAAGTACTTTATCTTGACACGAAATTGCAGTAGAGAGTTCCTGTGAGATAGTATGGGCAGAGGTCATTGTTGGCAATCGGGATGAAATAATAATAATTGGACCCTTTTGCTGACATCAGAATTCAGATTATATAGTTGCTGAAAGGTTCAAAGACATCTTGAGTTTGATTTCGATCACGTACCCGACTCATATGACTATAGTTGGTGGTGACTTTAATATACCGACGATATGTTGGCAAAATGCGTGTTTAATTCCGGAGGTACGCATAAAATATCATCAGAAATTGTGCTAAACGCATTCTCTGAAAATTGGTTCGGGCAGTTAGTTAATGAGCCCACGCGAATAGTAAACGGATGTGAAAACACACTTGACCTCTTAGCAACAAATAATCCTGAGTTACTAACGTGCATCATGATGGATAGACCAGATGTGGCTGGAATTCAAAGAAATAGTATAGGCAGCAATTGAGCGACTTACATCAAATAAATTAACAAACGACGGAGCTGATGCTCCTTGGTACACAAAACGGGTCAGAACATTGTTGCAGAAAGAACGAAACAAATATGCCAAATTTAAACAGACGCAAAATCCCCAAGGTTGGCAATCTTATACAGAAGCTCGAAATTTAGCGCGGACTTGACTGCGAGATGCTTATAACAGTTTTCACAACGAAACTTTGTGGCGAAACCCGGCAGAAAATCCAACGAGATTCTGGTCGTACGTGATGTATGTTAGCAGCAAGAAACAATCAATGCCTTCTCTGCGCGATATCAATGGAGATACTAACGAAGACAGTGTTGCAAAAGCAGAGTTACTGAACACAGCCTTTCGTAATGCCTTCACAAAAGAAGATGAAGTAAATATTCAAGTATTCGAATCAAGAACAGCTGCAAACATGAGTAACGTAGAAATAAATATCCTCAGCAATTTAAATCACTCCGTTTTGCAACCTGCACCACGCTAGTAACGAGAAGCCCTTAGTGGCTAGCCATCACGTTTTTCTTTACCTTAAATATCTTTGTGACTAATGCCCTTTTGGCATATTTATTATTTAATAAATGACATATAAGTACTGTCAGTCTTTTACGATGATTCCGTATTTATACTCCATCATACGTTTTTAGTCATTATTCTGTGACCATTCTTTGTTTTAAATTCTGAAGAAGACACTCCTAGAAGTATTGAAACCTGGTTAATTTGTTAAAAATAGTGACCGAGGGCTGTTTTTCTGTCAATTGATTCTGAGAACTGTAAAAACGAAACTGAAATACATTCATTGCCAATAAGGCAGGAAATTCATCATCGAAAATCAGAAGCTCAGCAATCTGCAATACGTGAAGCAATGAAAGTGGAAAAACAACACAAAAATGGTCATATAATCACGTTCGATTTGCAACAGACACTACCCGCGTCTAAAATGACTACAGGGCCATTCTTTTATAAGTGTAAAATATGGTGCTATAATTTTAATGTCCATTCTTGTGCAGATAGCCAAGTACATTTTTTTTCTCTACGATGAACCAACAGCTAAAAGGGGACCAGACGAAATATCAAGCTGTTTAAAGATGTATTTTGAAAACAATGATAACAAAGGTGAAAAGTCGATTGCGTTTTCTGAGAACTGTGGCGCACAAAACAAGAATTGGACCTTAGCGGCGTTTTGGCTGTGCCTGTTAAAGTCTGGTCGTTTCATACACATCAAGCACGCCTTCCCGCAAGTTGAACATAACATGCTACCTAGTGACAGAGACTTTCCTCAGGTGGAGGAAAATGTCATCTCACATTGTCAAAGTGTTTATGAACCTGATCATTGGGAAAAAGTTCGAAGAACATTCCAGCGAAAGAAGCCATTCAAGGTAACTCGCATGACTCTAGATTGTTTCTCCAGCTTCTCTGCACTGAAACAATTGTTACATCAACCACAAGGAGCCACTGCTCAAAGCAAATTTCGTATTAAAAGTGGTGCTCGACTCGTAGTTTCTGCTGAGCTACAAAGTCCCACCCTAACATTAATGTTTAGTGATACATGCAATGGTTGCCTAGAATCTGCAAGCAGTTCTTTCCCGACAGAGGTTCAACCGAAATATTCTGGGCCCCTTCCTATTAAAGGAGACAAGCTAAGAGACATTCTCTCAAGCTTAAAATGGATTCCTCCTGTGTACCATGATTGGTACACCTCACTCCAAGCAGAGGGAAGTACTACGCTTCAGCGACTACAAGATGAAGAAGAAAGATAGACAATCATGTACTGAGAAAACAATGTGATAAGTAAAATAATAATGTTAAGTAAATGCTTTGAGAATAAAATGTTTTCATGGAAAAAATGGTAAGTGTGTTGAGACTACAATGTTTCGAGTGAATAATGTTAAGAACGTGTTTCCGAAATTTGATAAAAAATTTTCGAGTTCATCTTACATACTAAAAATATGTAACTACTGGTGCTGTGTAATAAAGCAATGCCGTACCCGAAAAAAATATGATTTTGTATGTATTTCAGATATCCGATTTATATGATTTTATTAAAATTTTTGTGGTGCGTTTTCTCAGAACTATTGATTTGTCCCTTATCATTTTTTTTCTCGCCGAGCCCTTCAATTCAGTGATAGGATTGCTCTCTCGGAATCGACAGAAATTTGAAGCCATAAATAATATAATAATTTTTTCATAATGCAGGGCCACAGTCATAATAAATTTCTTTAAATACGACAGTATGCCATCTTAGGCAATTTATAACACTAGATAATGGCACTTTGAAGACGAAATCATGATTGTGTACGTGTTAATGTAGCACTGTAAATAAACAACAGTCTGATGGCGGTACTGATTTTAAAGAAACCATCAATGACATCACAAGTATGTATACATCCCGCAGTGCCGCAGTAACAAGCAGAAGAGCAAGAGTTACAGGAGGAATATGATACTGAACGTGAAATTCAGTAAAGCTGAAGAAATAGAAAATTAAATTATGGATGAGTCGTCTAGAGTACCAGGGGATAGATTGAAAGACGGGGTTACGCAAGACTATGGGCTCGGTAAAAGGTATGACAAAGACTAATGAAGATCTGTAGTAAACTTGGACAGGATAAGATTACACTAAGGTCATGCAGGGGTTACAAAGTCAAACATTGTAAGTGTATTCTGAGGCAGATATAGGGCCAGGTCACAATTTAGTAATAATGAAGTGTGAGCTGAAGTATGATGATGTACATTTGAATTTCTCTTTGGCTGCAGGTGTTGTGAAAATGAATACTGCAGTGCAACTGAAGAGGACTCTAGATATCATAAAGGGGCAAGACAAATATAGGTGCGAAAAGGTAACTGGGAATAAACCTTCGGTAACAGAATAAGTGATTCAACTGATCGACGAAAGAAGGAAGTACAGAAATGTCCATAAAAAATAATACAGCAATATAAGTCACTTATTATAGAAGTAACTATAAAACGCAGGGAATTTAAGGTGTAATGGCTACAGGAAAAGTGTGGAAAAACGGAAAGAGAAAAGGATATTGTAACAACTGGCTGAGAACATACAAAAATCAGAACAACCTACGCTGTATTCAAAATCGAAGGAGTCACAATTAAGAGTTCGAGAGGAATTCCACTATTAATGGGGTGGACCAGGGCAACAAAAAAAATTTTTGAGCCTAAATTCTATACTGACTTAAAATTTCCTTGGAAAGTATGTTTTTAAGAATCATTCATGCAAAGTGTGCTATAAATGTCGAAATTTGTTGAAACCGCTATGTATCACATTGTGTCTTGAGCATCCGAGCGCTCGAATGCAACCGATGTAATACTTAAACAGTTACCGACGTAATAGAGGTCCTATTGGTTTCGGATATCAACACAGACGGCAATAGTATCAACTAGGGAGCTATTCTCAACAAGATTTCTCCTCGTTACATGATTCGTTTATCGTAAACAGTCTGAAAGCGGGTGCTTGTCTCGCATGTACTTAACTTGTCATTTTTTTTGTTCTAAGTAAACCTTAAGTGCTTGAAAATGACGAACTATCGTGTTTTTAACGATAGAAAAGGTTCGGAAAGTAGCCCCAGTTAAGCAAAAAACATTTCGACTGAAAAGCGGAAACCAATTAATCGATATAATTTCGTCAAACTGAGTGTGTTTCGACATCGGCAAAAAAAGGTCACTGTACCGTGCTCGCATTGCTCATTAAGAATCCGTTCAATTTACGGATTAAAAACCTGAAGCTGAAAATTTAAATGATTGTTTCTTTTTTCAAAAGAATATTTTTGAAAGTGGTGGGAGCTGTAATTCATGAAACATACATGCAGTTACATTACACCTTTTTGTAAGTTGTGAGTCGGCATTTTTTCTGTTGTAGTATGTGGAAATTTTGCGAGGTATTTTAAATTAGATTTTTGGTGCACGTTTTTTAAAAGACTCTTATTCGAAAAAAAATGGTTTTTACTTCAGAGTGCAGCCGTTTTGTAAAAAAAATATTTTTTTTAAAATATCCCTACGTACTGCATTAGAAAATATCAGTTTTCGAGATTTTGTTCGACGTTGTAAATTATGGCGTTAAGAGCTTCCATCACCCGCCCTCGCACTCCGCGGACACTTTTCATCGATGTCGTGTAGTGTTCTCTGGGTGCAAGTTTTTACTTAAACGAGCACAATACAATTTTAAGGATGAGCAATAAAGGTCTAAAGTCAGTTTTGTAATTTATTTGTTATCTTACTGGAAAATGGTCAAGAATATCGGTTCCAGAATCGAGCGTTCCTCATGGTGTACTCTTTAAACGCAAAGGGGAGATGGAGCGTGAGAAAAGTATACTGTATATACTGTATTTACGAGAGGATATGCCTGATGTGGTGTAAAAGATCTATAAATCTGTAGGTGTAACACACATGGTACTATATTACACTCAGAGTTTAGCAGAATTTTAGAAGACTTGTTATCAAATAAGGCTACAGTCATAGATAGCACTAATTAGGGAATCCTCAGCGGAAGTGGCGATAAAACGATTATTGTAATTAGTGTTCAGAATCTATAAGAATGGAGACATACCATTCAACATTCAGTAAAATGTCCTCCATTCTGGGAAACAGCATGAGGGGCAACAGCTAATGCATCAAATTTGTTGACACGAGTGGAAAAGAGAATTGATTTCTGTTAGATAATGATCAGTTTGACTTAAGGAAAGGTAAAGGCACTAGAGAGGCAGTTCTGACATTGCGCTCCATAATGAAAGACAAGTTTAAGAAAAGAGACACCTTTATAGGGTTTGCCAACCAAGAAAAAACATACGACAATGTTATGTGAAACGGTGCAAGATTTCACAAATTCTCAGAAAAATCTGTGTAAGCCACACGGAAAAACGGAAGGTACATAGTACGTACAAAACCCTAGAAGGAAGAATAAGAGTGGGCGACGAAGAGCGAAGTGCTGGGATTGAAAACGGTATAAGACAATGATCCACCATTTCTCCCCTCCGGCACAAAATATACATCAAAGAAGCAATGAGAGAAATAAGAGATACATTCAGTGAGAGGATTACAATTTAAGGGGATAAAATACCTATTACAAGATTCGCTGATGACATCACTATCCTTAACGAAAGCGAAAAAGAATTGCGGGATGTATTGAATTAAATGAATAGTCTAACGAGCATAGAATATGGGCTGTGAGTGATAAGAGGAGTAGCAGTAATGAGATCAGTGATAAAATTTCATCAATACCGGTGACCACGAAGTAAACGTAGTGGTGGAATCCAGCTACTATGGAAACAAAGTAACGTATCACAGATGAAGCAAAAAAGACATAAAACGCAGACTACCACAGGAAAAGACAATATTCATGTCCAAAATAAGTCTACTCGTATCCAACATTGGTCTTAATTGCAAGAAAGTATCTTCTAGAATGTGCACCTGGAGCGTAGCCTTGTATACAAGAAAATAATTGATTGTGGGGAATGCTAACAAGAGGATAGTCGAAGCGTTCGAAATGTGTTGCTATAGATAGATGCTGAAATTTAGATAAGAAACGAGAAGTTTTTCAGCAGAATTGGCGATAATACAAGTACGTGGAAAACGTCGCCAGGAAGAAGATACAGGATTTTAGGGCATCTATTAAGATGGTTCAAATGGCGCTGAGCAGTATGGGATTTAACTTCTGAGGCCCTAGAACTTAGAACTACTTAAACCTAACCAACCTAAGGACATCACAAACATTCATGTCTTAGGCATCGAACCTGCGACCGTAGCGGTCGCGCGGTTGCAGACTGTTGCGCCTAGAACTGCTCGGCCACTACGGCCGGCATCTATTAAGACATAAGGGAGTAGTTCCATCGAACTAGAGAGAGCTGCAGAGGATAAAACCTGTAGAAAAAGACCACGTTGGAATATATCCCACAATTAATTGTGGATTCTAGGTCTAATATTATAAGTGCTCCTCTGAGATGAAGAGGTTGAAACAGAAGAGGAAGTCATGGTGAATCGCATCAAGCCCATCAGAAGACGTGATCGAAATGTAACCATTCTAAAATATTTGTCATCCGTACTAAAATACTATTTATACTTGAAAAATAACGCTATAGGTGATTCGTCGTGCTCGAATATTTACAAGAGAAATTGTACATCATACTGACTCTTTCTCCTACATATTTAATCTTACAAATCGTACTGAACATTCAGAGTACGCATAAACTGAGAGCCTACCGCATACGCTACATAACTGTCAGTGCTATCACTCTTTCCTAAAATCACTTATTTTCTGTCATGTGTCACCCTTACTGTGTTCCGAATGATTTTCGTGATATCATTATTGGAAGCAAATATATCTGTTGCACCGTACGTATTTGTTAACATTCACTTTTTAGGTGTAGCTGTTTCCTGCCCAATTTTCGTTATGGACCACATTTGCTTCAGATGAATGAAGATGTGATTAATTGCGACGCATGGCATGCATACCATAACATCGACAGGAATACCGGGATCGAGAACTAACTCTAAATGAGGACATATCTGCATATAGTTTCAGCTCAAGAATGTTGATTCCTTCCTGTTCCGGGAATTTTGTAATTTCGGTATATTCTGCATTTAGGCACTATAATAATAATGGCATTGGTACTAAAATTAAGCCTCACATCTTGTACAGCAACTATCACTTCAGCGAAGCTCGAAGGTAGGTTTTCTAAAACACTATAGGTGAAACCAAACGTATCAACTTTGTCCGCACCGCAGGATTTCAAAGCATGTGGGTGCTACAAAATGGAACAGTCAATTTCTTACGTTTTTAATATTTAACTAAACGATTCTACACATTCCTTTAGTAACGATACAGCAGTTACCTCAAAACACTGTGTTGGATATTCCATCGGTATAGGAATCAGATCGATGTTGATTACAGGCTCTGGTTCATATTTATTACCCTCAGAATGTGTTACGTTAAAAAAAATTTCGTGATTTTCTAGTGTTCTGTTGATTCCACTTTGTCTGAAAAATATCACGTGTCGATACCCTCATCCTGTCTATTGTTTTTGTGTGTACAGACATGTACCGATCGTAGCAGTTTCAGCTGACGCGCCTTTCTTATTTTATTTCTTTAATGTTCCACGACGGTATGTTTGAAGTCTTCGGAAACTACTGTGAAATACCGTTCAGTCTTCCTAAAAGAATGTGTATTTGCATAAGAACGTATCCTGTGTTCCATTTATATCACACAGCAAACTGTAGCAGATGTGTCGCTGTTATAAAAGAGACAGCTTTTATGCTGTAGGGTGACATTAATATCGTTTACATGCGAATAGCCCATTAGCGTGCAGGAAAATGCCGTATTATGTTACTCCGACGCTAATCACCTTTTAAAATACGTACTGGAAATTTCCCATCTGCTGACAAAAAACCACGCATAAAACATCCATTTTGATGAGCTGTGTAGGGAACCGCATCGCCTACGCTCTCGTGTTTATTTTGTTTCCGTTCCTCCTGTTGTGGCTGACCGCAAAGTTTTTCGTTCCATTACATCTGATCGAAGTATGTGGCCGTGGTGGGAAGACATGAGTATACTCGGGAGAGATGGATTTGAAGATCAGAACGTCATAATTGAAGTTCTGGGCCTGGTGCCGGTCCATTGAGAGGTCGTTCGCGCTTTTAACGACATAAATCTATTAACAGATTCGTTTCTTCGACCTATTTCTCTCATTATAGCTGTCACTACTGAAGCGCCGCTATTTCTCCACTAACTACAGTGTACAATTAATTCGGCTTGACCTCAAGATGTGAGTCATTATAGGAAGGATGCTAGTAGCGGAGGTGAATCACAGTCGAAAATAACTGCCGTTGAAGAAATCATTGCCATGTAGTAATAACGGAATACTAGGAACAAGATAAATATAAATATAAAAACAACAATTCGAACCATAGTGCATACTTGGCAATTCTCAAGTGGAGTAGGAATCAGCCTCGCATACGATTAGTTACGGACAAGGGCAATTGCATCCACGACGCATGTTACATGCAGGATGTTTCAAAATCTTTGAATTTTGTTAGCGAAAATATTCAGTGATGCTACCTGTTGAATCTAGGCATCATACAGTCTGTATTCACTAGCCATGAGACGACGCGGTTTCACCGAATCAGATGGATCTACTGAAGACATGCACTGCACAGTATCTATCTCAGCTAGCCGAAAGAATAATTCTCAACATGAAAACCACAAAAACGAGAGTCACTGCGCAGATGAAATTACTGTAGGAGCGGATGAAGAACCTCATTTTTGACGGCTCACCCCCTTTTACGCAGAGCAACCGACTGGATTATAGGCAACATAAACTGCATACGCATACGTCTTGGTGCTTAAGAGCCGCCACTTCACAGGGGCGTGACGGCATAACCCAATCAAAAGGACGTCTAGCGTGGCTGGGAACAGTCCGCTAACATGTTCTCTCTGACATATGTTGTTCCCCACCATATGACCTATCACTCCTAGGCGTCGTATGCAAAGATTTCGTTTCCCTAGTCGTTAGGAACACCCGTATAAACTGTAAGGATATTGATGTATGTATAGTTTCCTTAATGGAACTTAGTACTTCACGTAAAAGCGTTAGAAATCTCTTGAAGAGACGAGTACAGTGATATAAAACTCGTTAACTTGGGTACTGAAGGATTCCACGGATTAATCTGAGAAATGCCCTAAATTTGGAAGACAGGACAGCTAGAACCTGGTTGTGTGCTGTGAAATATATCAAATGGGGCTCCCACATTTGGCTCGAAACAAATTAAATTCAGTACACAGTACTGTCAGGGTGACAGTTATTGAACTGTATGGAAAGAAAAGTAAATTAGTTAAAAACGTGGGTGTGCACACATGTTATTAACCACGTAAATGTCAGTACTGATATTCGGATTTAGGTTATGACATGTTTGATGATGGTAATGATACGGTGCAGCGAAATTCTGCGTGACCCGTTGAAGCGCCGGAACATTGACGCTGTCCATGACCTCTTGAATGTCTGTCTTCAGCTCAGCAATGGTTTTGAAATTATTGTTTTACATCTTGTCTTTAATACAGCCCACAAAATACAGTCGCATGTGCTCAGATCCGGAGAATATGGCGGCGGCCAACCGAGCCCGACGCCAGTGGCCTGTTGGTACCCTGGAGCCAAAATGCGGTCCCCAGTGTGCTCCTCCAGGGCATCAAACACTCTCCTGCCCCGATGGGGTCGAGTTTTGTCCTGCATGATGAACCACATCTTGTCGAAATCAGGGTTACTTTGGATAATGGGATGAAATAATCTTCCGAAACCTTCACCTACAGTTCGGTATTCATCGTGACATCGAGGAACTAGGACAACTTATTCCGTGACTGGACATTGCACATTGTACAGTCACACGTTGAGTGTGAAAAGACTTCTGGAACGCGAAATGCCGATTCTCAGTGCCCCAAATGCGCCAGTTTTGATTATTGACGAACCCATCCAAACGAAAGTGGGCTTCGACGTCGCTAAACCATAGCATACTAATTTCCATCTTGCCCCGCGGACAACTCTGCAGTTTGAACGTCCTAACGCAATCCGTCCAGAAGTTATAACGATTTTATATTGTCACCCTGTAAATATAGCAAAAGACATAATTCAAAATCGGTCCTCAGTTGCTTTACTGTCTCTGCAATCACGATGCGTATCGTACACGACAGAATGTATGTGATACGTAGACGATGACGGAGTACCTAGTAAGTACCTACAACAGTTTTAGATGGGTCGACGACATCTAATGATGGCCATATATAAAACCAGACAAATATTTATTAGAAGAATTCTAAGAAATCTTAATTATCTCGTGAAAAATGTTTCTTATAAAATATTTGTTCTGCTTGTTCTGTGTAGGTAAATATTCTACTGGCATGATCCTCTTTAAGTTCAAAAATGTTCAAATGTGTGTGAAATCTTATGGGACTTAACTGCTAAGGTCAACAGTTCCCAAGCTTACACACTTTTTTTTTTTTTTTGGTCATCAGTCTACTGGCTGGTTTGATGCGGCCCGCCACGAATTCCTTTCCTGTGCTAACCTCTTCATCTCAGAGTAGCACTTGCAACCTACGTCCTCAATTATTTGCTTGACGTATTGCAATTTCTGTCTTCGTCTACAGTTTTTGCCCTCTACAGCTCCCTCTAGTACCATGGAAGTCATTCCCTCATGTCTTAGCAGATGTCCTATCATCCTGTCCCTTCTCCTTATTAGTGTTTTCCACATATTCCTTTCCTCTCCGATTCTGCGTAGAACCTCCTCATTCCTTACTTTATCAGTCCACCTAATTTTCAACATTAGTCTATAGCACCACATCTCAAATGCTTCGATTCTCTTCTGTTCCGGTTTTCCCACAGTCCATGTTTCACTACCATACAATGCTGTACTCCAGACGTACATCCTCAGAAATTTCTTCCTCAAATAAAGGCCGGTATTTGATATTAGTAGACTTCTCTTGGCCAGAAATGCCTTTTTTGCCATAGCGAGTCTGCTTTTGATGTCCTCCTTGCTCCGTCCGTCATTGGTTATTTTACTGCCTAGGTAGCAGAATTCCTTAACATCATAGACTTCGTGATCATCAATCCTAATGTTAAGTTTTTCGCTGTTCTCATTTCTACTACTTCTCATTATCTCCGTCTTTCTCCGATTTACTTTCAAACCATACTGTGTACTCATTAGACTGTTCATTCCGTTCAGCAGATCATTTAATTCTTCTTCACTTTCATTCAGGATAGCAATGTCATCAGCGAATCGTATCATTGATATCCTTTCACCTTGTATTTTAATTCCACTCCAGAACCTTTCTTTTATTTCCACCATTGCTTCCTCGATGTACAGATTGATGAGTAGGGGCGAAAGGTTACAGCCTTGTCTTACACCCTTCTTAATACGAGCACTTCGTTCTTGATCGTCCACTCTTATTATTCCCTCTTCGTTGTTGCAGATATTGTATATGACCCGTCTCTCCCTATAGCTTACCCCTACTTTTTTCAGAATCTCGAACAGCTTGCACCATTTTATATTGTCGAACGCTTTTTCCAGGTCGACAAATCCTATGGAAGTGTCTTGATTTTTCTTTAGCCTTGCTTGCATTATTAGCCGTAACGTCAGAATTGCCTCTCTCGTCCCTTTACTTTTCCTAAAGCCAAACTGATCGTCACCTAGCGCATTCTCAATTTTCTTTTCCATTCTTCTGTATATTATTCTTGTAAGCAGCTTCGATGCATGAGCTGTTAAGCTGATTGTGCGATAATTCTCGCACTTGTCAGCTCTTGCCGTCTTCGGAATTGTGTGCATGATGCTTTTCCGAAAGTCAATGGTATATCGCCAGACTCATATATTCTACACACCAACGCGAATAGTCGTTTTGTTGCCACTTCCCCCAATGATTTTAGAAATTCTGATGGAATGTTATCTATCCCTTCTGCCTTATTTGACCGTAAGTCCTCCAAAGCTCTTTTGAATTCCGATTCTAATACTGGATCCCCTATCTCTTCTAAATCGACTCCTGTTTCTTCTTCTATCACATCAGACAAATCTTCACCCTCATAGAGGCTTTCAATGTATTCTTTCCACCTATCTGCTCTCTCCTCTGCATTTAACAGTGGAATTCCCGTTGCACTCTTAATGTTACCACCGTTGCTTTTAATGTCACCAAAGGTTGTTTTGACTTTCCTGTATGCTGAGTCTGTACTTCCGACAATCATATCTTTTTCGATGTCTTCACATTTTTCCTGCAGCCATGTCGTCTTAGCTTCCCTGCACTTCCTATTTATTTCATTCCTCAGCGACTTGTATTTCTGTATTCCTGATTTTCCCGGAACATGTTTGTGCTTATTCCTTTCATCAATCAACTGAAGTATTTCTTCTGTTACCCATGGTTTCTTAGCAGCTACCTTCTTTGTACCTATGTTTTCCTTCCCAACTTCTGTGATGGCCCTTTTTAGAGATGTCTATTCCACTTCAACTGTACTGCCTACCGCGCTATTCCTTATTGCTGTAACTACATCGTTAGAGAACTTCAAACGTATCTCGTCAGTCCGTAGTACTTCCGTATCCCACTTCTTTGCGTATTGATTCTTCCTGACTAGTGTCTTGAACTTCAGTATACTCTTCATCACTACTATATTGTGATCTGATTCTATATCCGCTCCTGGGTACGCCTTACAATCCAGTATCTGATTTCGGAATCTCTGTCTGACCATGATGTAATCTAATTGAAATCTTCCCGTATCTCCCGGCCTTTTCCAAGTATACCTCCTCCTCTTGTGAATCTTTAACAGGGTATTCGCTATTGCTAGCTGAAACTTGTTACAGAACGCAATTAGTCTTCCTCCTCTTTCATTCCTTGTCCCAAGCCACTATTCTCCTGTAATCTTTTCTTCTACTCCTTCCCCTACAACTGCATTCCAGTCGCCCATGCCTATTAGATTTTCGTCCCCCTTTACATAATGCATTACCCTTTCAATATCCTCCTACACTTTCTTTATCTGTTCATATTCAGCTTGCGGCGTCGGCATGTATACCTGAACTATCGTTGTCGGTGTTGGTCTGCTGTCGATTCTGATTAGAACAACCCGGTCACTGAACTGTTCACAGTAACACACCCTCTGCCCTACCTTCCTATTCATAACGAATCCTACACCTGTTATACCATTTTCTGCTGCTGTTGATATTACCCGATACTAATCTGACCAGAAATCCTTGTCTTCTTTCCACTTCACTTCACTGACCCCTACTATACCTAGATTGAGCCTTTGCATTTCCCTTTTCAGATTTTCTAGTTTCCCTACCACGTTCAAGCTTCTGACATTCCACGCCCCGACTCGTAGAACGTTATCCTTTCGTTGATTTTTGAATCTTTTTCTCATGGTAACCTCCCCCTTGGCAGTCCCCTCCCGGAGATACTTCTTCAATTACAGGCCACATGTCCTGTGGATACACGTTACGTGTCTTTAATGCAGTGGTTTCCATTGCCTTCTGCATCCTCATGTCGTTGATCATAGCTGATTCTTCCGCCTTTAGGAGCAATTTCCCACCCCTAGGACAAGAGAGTGCCCTGAACCTCTATCCGCTCCTCCGCCCTCTTTGACAAGGCCGTTGGCAGAATGAGGCTGACTTCTTATGCCGGAAGTCTTCGGCCGCCAATGCAGATTATTTAACAAAATTTAGGCAGTGGTGGGGATCGAACCCGGGACCTAAGATGTTTTGATTATGAATCAAAGACGCTACCCCTAGACCACGGGATAAAAATGGCATGCGTAACTCGAGTGCATTTCCATTTCCCGTCGACGACTGGTGAAAGTTCCAATGACTCGTCAGTCATGACTTTCTGAACTATGTCATTGGCTGCGACATACGATCTCCACCACAGAGACGAATTCTCTCGACCCAACTATGGACATGTGACACTGAATAATGACTAAAATACGAGTATGTGGTTAAACGAAAATACATGACACATGCTGATGTATTCTTTATACTCGTTTGCTTCAGTTCTCCACAGAAGTCTATCTTGTGCAAGCCTCTTCAACTCTGCACAACTACCGTAACCTATTCATAACGTGTAGGCTTTCACAGCCGGCGTCTTTATTACAATCTGGCCATTAAAATTGCTACACCACGAAAATGACGTGCTACAGAGGCGAAATTTAACCGACAGGAAGAAGATGCTATGTTATGCAAATGATTAGCTTTTCAGAGCATTCATACGAGGTTGGCGCCGGTGGCGACACCTACAACATGCTGACATAAGGAAAGTTTCCAACCGATTTCTCATACACAAACAGCAGTTGACCGGCGTTGCCTGGCGAAACGTTGTTGTGATGCCTCGTGTAAGGAGGAGAAATGCGTACCATCACGTTTCCGACTTTGATAAAGGTCGGATTGTAGCCTATCGCGATTGCGGTTTATCGTATCGCCACGTTGCTGCTCCCGTTGGTCGAGATCCAATGGCTGACAGCAGAATATGGAATCGGTGGGTTAAAGAGGGTAGTACGGAACGCCGTGCTGGATCCCAACAGTCAAGAAGACGGGCATGTTATCCGCATGGCTGTAACGGATCGTGCAGCCACGTCTCGATCCCTGAGTCAACAGATGGAGACGTTTGTAAGACAACAATCATCTGCACGAAGAGTTGGCCGACGTTTGCAGCAGTATGGACTATCAGCTACGAGACCATAGCTGCGGTTACCCTTGACGGTGCATCACTGGCAGGAGCACCTGCGGTGGTGTTCTCAACGACGAACCAGGGTGAACGAATGGCAAAACGTCACTTTTTCGGATGAATCCAGGTTCTCTTTACAGAATCATGATGGTCGCATCCGTGTTTGGCGACACCACGGTGAATGCACATTTGAAGCGTGTATTCGTCATTGCCATACTGGCGTTTCACCCAGCGTGATGGTATGGGGTGCCATTGGTTACACGTCTTGATCACGTCTTGTTCGCAATGACGGCAGTTTGAACAGTGGACGTTACATTTCAGATGTTTTACGACCCGTGCCTCTACCCTTCATTCTATCCCTGCGAAACCCTACATTTCAGCAGGATAATGCACGAGCGCATGTTGCAGGTCCTGTATGGGCCTTTCTGGGTACAGAAAACGTTCGACTGCTGCCCTGGCCAGCACATTCACCAGACCTCTCACCAACTGGAAACGTCTGGTCAATGGTGGGCGAGCAACTGGCTCATCAAAATACGCCAGTCACTACTCTTGATGAACTGTGGTATCGTGTTGAGGCTGCGTGGGCAGCTGTACCTGTACACGTCATCCAAGCTCTGTTTCACTAAATGTCCAGGCGTACCAAGGCCGTTATTACGGCCGGAGGTGGCTGTTCTGGGTACTGATTTCTCAGGATCTATGCACCCAAATTGCGTGAAAATGTAGTCACATGTCAGTTCTAGTATAATATATTTGTCCAATGAATACCCGTTTATCATCTGCATTTCTTCTTGGTGTAGCAATTTTAATGGCCAGTAGTGTAGAAAAAACTTCCGGGCTGAGAGCCGTGGTCGGTCTATAAAACTTTTTCTTCCTGACTTTTCGTTGCCAATTGCGGCAACATCTTCCGAGGCGAGTCAACACCTTGGAAGATGTTGCCTGCAGTTGGTAACGAAACTTCAGGAAGAAGAAGGTCTTTAGGCCGACCACGGCCTCTCAGCGCGGAAGTTTTAACTAATGTACCGAAACCCCTACCCATCTGAAGCTGCTTGCTGTAGTCAACATCTGTCTCTTTCTGCAATATTTATGCTCTCCCCCACAACTCATTACGTTACCAAACTGATGATTCCTTGATGCCTTAGAATGTGTCCTAAACTGACCTGCTCTTATAGCTATATTGTACCGTTAATCTCCTTCTTTCCCAATTCAGTTCTGTACTTCCTGATTAGTTATCCAACCCATCCACCTAATTTTTAGTATTCACTTACAACAGCTCCTTAAAAATCTTCTGTTCTCCTCCTGCATAAAATGTTTATGGTCTACACTTAATTTCCGTACCCTCCCCACCCACTAACGGCAGAGAACTCTTCATAAAATTTAATTTTATTTCTGGTATCAATAAATTTCTTTTAATCATAAATGCATCTATTATTGACTGCACTTTAGGTTCCCCCTAATTCGATCATGGTTAGTTGTTTTGTGCCCAAATAACACAACTCACCTGATAGGTGAGATTCCTGTATCGTGGAACACCTTCAGACATGTTCCTCTAGAAAGCTAGAAATTTACTGCATTCTCTTATTCCATTTTTCAATTATAGCATTCAAGTTTTACTTGCTGCAAACTTTCTCTGAAATCGAAAACACCACATAGGAAAATGAAGGTTTTCCCCAATGTGAAAACATGTTCCCAGGTACAATATGGTCAAATACCTATGAACCATTATTGTGTTGAAATCAAAGGCGTTACAATGCAGAAAACCTCCCCAAATTGTATTTTATCATCTATATGTTACATTACTACCCCGCCACAAATCAATAAACAGTGAGGGACACCAATTTGTGTAGAGGTATTATTAAAAATCAGTTAAGAGTTAAATATATTTTGGAATTAAGTTATTGGAAAGTAACAGAAATTTCCCTTTTCAAGACAGGTAAAATTAGTGATACCTGACATTGTCAGGGAGGAAACTGCCGTTTTAATATGGTTTATTAAATAGGAGTTTTTTAACGTAGAAAGAAATTATTGTATCATAATTAAAGTACCATAACCAGTTTCAAATGTTATCTTCAGTCATCTTCAGGTATGTAACACATGGAGGAAACGTAGCCTAGAAAAATTATGTACAATCTAGTAGAAGACCAAAGCACAACAAAAGCTGAGCAAAAACATAATGGAGAGCCAATTCTAAAAGTAGGAATGAACATTTGACGAATCGATTTACCAATATAGTACAAAATATGTTAATGTTAATATCATAGCGTTTAAAATGTGAAAAAGCGATGAACATGCATTGTAAAGCATTATTAACTGTAATCACGCCAGATAGTAGACCTTTCGAAAGAAGTTTAGACAAAAAATCTGAATTCTGATGCTCTTATCAATTGAGTCTCACACCTGTATTAGTACCGTATAGTGCATGATAAGTAAGTTTTGCGAGTACGTAGGTAGTGATTTACATGACCACATCTTTTTACAGCATTCACTTAGAAGCTTAAATTTTATGCCGTTAAGCGATCGTAGACATTATTATGTGACATAATTTGAACTTGATGCGCCTATCAGTTACTGAAGAAACGAAGCCGTAGCAGACGGAAGGACATGTTGACAGTCAAATAACAAATGACAAAAAGTTGTTTTTCGTATAATTACAAGTTTACAGTTTTCAGATGTTTTCCTTTTGTTGTATTGTGAAACTTTGTTTCTTGCAAAATTTCGTTACTTCTAGACCAACAGAGAGTAACATGCAGATTTTTATGAGCGAGTTTGCGAGTGCGAAAATACTTGACAGTATCTTTAAAATGTATTGACTAAGAAGCTTCAGTCAGTCTCTTTCATATGGCGCATTGCCAGTTAGCTGTGTAAGGCAGCAAAAAGGTTTGGGAGACTTAAGATCAGATAAGGTAGAAGGGATAGATAACATTCCTTCAGAATTTCTATAGTCATTGAATGAGTCAGGTGCTATACCATCTTACTTTCGCGAAAATATAATTCATACAGTTCTGAAGACCGCAAAAGCTGACTAGTGCGAGAATTATCGTATAATCTGCTTAGATCTTAATGCAGTCCAGTTCTTGACAGAAGTAATATGCTAAAGAAAAGAAAAGAAAACTGAGGATGTGTTACATGACGATCAGTTTGGCTGTAGGAAAGGAAGAGACACCAGAGAGGTAATTCTGACTTTGTGGTTGAAAATGGAAGCAAGACTAAAGAAAAATCTAGACTTTTCACAGGATTTGTCAAACTGGAGAGAGCATTCGACTGTTCGACAACGTCAAATGGTGCAAGATATTCGAAATTGTGAGGAAAATAAGGGTAAGCTACAGGGGGAGTCGGGTAATATGCAACCTGTACAAAAGCCAAGGCTGAATAATAAGAGTGGAAAACCGAGAACAAATTTTTCTAATTCAAAATGGTGTAACACCGAGATGTAGTCTTTCTCTCCCAGTCTGTACATCTGTACATACCTTCAATCTGTACATCGATGCAAGTAAAAGTAAGTTTCAGGAGTAGAATTAAACTTCAAGACGAAACGATGCCAACGATACGATTCGCTGATGACATTGCTATTCTCAGTGAACATGAAGAAGAATTACATGATCCACCGAATGGAATGGACACTCTAATGAGTACAGAATATGGATGGAGAGTAAATAGAAGAAAGGCGAAAGTAATGAGAAGTAGCAGAAGTGAGAACAGCGACAACCTTAACATGAGGACTGATGGGCTCGAAGTAGGGTAAGTTAAGAAGTTCTTGTACCAAGGCAGCAAAATAACCAATGACAGACGGAGCAAGGAGAAAATCGAAAGGATATTAACACTGACAGGAAGGGCATTCCCGGCTATGAGAGGTCTACTAGTATCAAACGTAGGCCTCAATTTAAGGAATAAATTTCTTAGAGTGTACGTTTGGATCCAGCTTTGTATGAAATAAGGACTATGGTAAAATAAGAAGAGAATCTAGGCATTTGAGTTGCGGTGCTACAGACGAGCTTTGAAAATTAGGTGGACTGGTAACGTAAGGAAAAAGGAGTTTCTGCGTAGAATCGGAGAGGAAAAGAATATGTGGACAACATGGACAAGAAGAAGGGACGGTATGATATGATATCTTTTAAGAAATATGGGAAAAACTTCCATGGTACTAGAGGGAGCTGTAGAGGGTAAAAACTGTTGAGGAAGACATAGATTTGAATACACAGAGCGAATAACTGAAGACGTAAGTTGCAAATACAACTCTGAGATGAAGAGTTTCGCACAGATAAGGAATTCGTGGCGGGCCGCATCAAACCGGTCAAAAGACTGATGACCCAGAAAAAAAGAAAGAATGAGTAAAGCTGTGGTGTCACCGCCAGACACCACACTTGCTAGGTGGTAGCCTTTAAATCGGCCGCTGTCCGTTAGTATACGTCGGACCCGCGTGTCACCACTATCAGTGATTGCAGACCAAGCGCCGCCACACGGCAGGTCTAGAGAGACTTCCTAGCACTCGCCCAAGTTGTACAGCCGACTTTGCTAGCGATGGTTCACTGACAAATTACGCTCTCATTTGCCGAGACGATAGTTAGCGTAGCCTTCAGCTACGTCATTTGCTACGACCTAGCAAGGCGCCATTACCAGTTACTATTGATGCTGTAAAACATGTACCGTCAAGAGCGATGTTCACCAATTATGGATTAAAGTTAAGTATTCCAGCAGCTACGTATGTTTTTTGCTAGTCTGATTTCCTTGACCTTTTCCAGACCTCACGCCAGCCTGCGTGAGCTAAAACGCGTGCATTTCGGCTTCCTCTCATAGTGGGTTGGCGCTCTTGCCAATCCACAACAAAAGCTGTTATTGTCTTGGTATTTACGAATGCGTGTTATTACATGAAAGCTACTAATTATGCTTTCCAGCGCACATTCACCGCTCTTTTACATTTTGAACGTCATGTTATCTTATAAGCACGAACATATTTTGTACTGTCCTATTACTTGGATTGGCCAAATGTTCACTTTTACTTTTAGAACTGACTCCCCATTGTGATTTTATTCAGCTTCTGTACAGTTCTTTTTATGTATTACACTTTATTGTACATAATTTTCTTAGACTAAGTTTCCCCCATGTGAAGGTGATTGCAGATAGCAAACGAAACTAGTTATCGTACATTGTGATAGTAAAATTGCCCTCAAAGTTTTTTACGCTTTAAAGTTTTTGTTTTATTTAAAAAACAGGCAGAAGTGTTAAGACATTTACGAAACTCATTTAATCTGCAAACATTTCATGTTCTATGGAATAGCTGTTTTTCTGCTTCAAGGTACAAGATGTACACAGTGGTTAAATATGACTGTACCACCAACATGTTACGTAATTAGTTTTCAAAACGTACAGAATTTTTCTTGCTAAAAATTCTGTAACTTAAGAATTAGCTGCAAATGTCAAATAGCTTAAAGGTGTTATGCTTCACTTAAATGTGTAGTACTCGTAGTATCAACAAATGCTGCACAAAGCACAACCTCGTTTCTAGTAACAACGAAAAACTAATATAAAATGTTGGTAACTACTTATGGCAGCCTATTGCACATTGTTTCATGTGTTTCTGAAATCAGTCCTTAAACTTAAGTACCAGCTAGAAACATCATGTGTTCCGTGGGCCACTGCGCTCTAGCTCCAACACTCTCCCCTGCTTTTAATGTACCATCTCCTAATCTAGTTCTCTCAGCATCGCCCAGTTATGTTCTATATTCCATTATTCTTGTCTTACTTTCGTAGTAGTAGTAGTAGTAACGAGGTCTGTTCAAACATCTATCCATTTCTGTTAAACGTTGTTGTGCTTTCTTTGCCATGTCTGATCCAATTGCAATAACTTTGGCAGGCCCGAGAGCTATAATTTCTTCCCTCTGGATTCTAATTCCCGATCGAATTTACTCCATGGTTTTGACAACAGCGCGCTCAATGTTCATATTTACTGACTGTAAATTGTGTCTTACGCCTTTCAAATGAAGAATTACGAGGGTGATACAAAACAGAAACAGGAGTAAAAAGCCCTTCGGGAGGAAACGTTGGTTCAGGGAGGTATAGAGGCGTACAAAGGTACTAATGGACTGGCACTTATTACTTTTCAGCGTCGGCAGTATGGTTATCGAAGCATTTGTTCCAACGTAAATCATTCTGTCGCTACTGGCAAAAGTTAAACTAACCTGCCAAACTTCAGAAGGAGTAACATAAAATTCCAGCTACTCGTTGGCAAAAAATTATACTTTTGGAGCATGTGGGCCGAGGTATCGCAGTCGTACACAAAAGTTTGTATGTACTTGACGTGAAATCAGCGTGTTTATAGCGCCCCACAATACGAGGCAGTTGATGGAACAGGAGAAGAAAGTGTACGTCAATCAGCGAGCAGTTACAGTGCACTGTGGTGGTGTCCTTCGTTACAAAATGGCCCGGAGGCAATGCGTGGATGAATTCACTTGGGGAAGAATGATAGGGAAAATGGAAAGACGAAGTGTGACGAGTGTAGCTCAGGAGTTTAGCAGTGCTCATAGCGTTGGTTCATGAGAACGGGTGGCGCTACAAACCACAGCCATTGCAAGACATCAGTTGGTTGGTTGTTTTGGGGAAGACCAGACATCATCGGTCTCATCGGATTAGGGAAGGACAGGTAGGGAATTCGGCCGTGCCCTTTGAAAGGAACCATCCCGGCAGTAAGGCATCAGTCTCACGCTCCAAAGTGACACAACGACTGTATTGTTGTGATCTCTTTACCTGGCGACCAGTACGTTGTGTTCCGTTGAAACCAGCATACCGGCGGCAACGTTTGCGTCATGTTGCTGTATGGGCGTACAGACCTCCAGATGTTTTAACACAGTTCATTCATCGGTCAACATTATGTGACACTGTACTCGTTTCCTATGTGCTTCTTACCTGGGGTGCGTTCCGCATTGACTTCATTTCTATGAATGACGATGCATTGTTATCCATATACACTGACGAGCCGAAGAAACTGGTAAACGTGCTAAACATAGCGTAAGGTCACCGCGAGCACGCAGCAGCGCCACAACACGACGTGGCATGGACTCGACTAATGTATGAAGTAGTGCTGAAAGGAACTGAAACCATGAATTCCACAGGACTGTCCTTAAACCGTAGCAGTACGAGGGGCTGAAGATCTCTTCTGAACAGCACGTTGCAAAGCATCCCAGGTATGCTCAATAATGTTCATGTCTCGGGAGTTTTATGGCCATCAGAACTGTTTAAGCTCAGAATACTGTTCCTGGAGCCACTCTCTAGAAATTCTGGACGTGTGAGGTGTCGCATTGTCCTGCTGGAATTACCCAAGTCCGTCGGAATGCACAATGGACATGAATGGATGCAGATGATCAGACAGGATGCTTACGTACGTGTCACCTATCAGAGTCGTATCTAGACGTATCAGGTGTCCTATATCACTCCATGTACACACGCCCCACGTCATTAAGGACCCTCCACCAGCTTGAACAGTCCCTTGCTGACATGCAGGGTCCATGGATTCATGAGGCTGTCTCCGTACCCGGAGAGGCTCCGTCCCCGCCGCAGCCACAGTGGTCCACAATCCCACGTCGACTACCGCAGTCCACTTCACCCCACCGCCGCCCCACACCGAACCCAGGGTTATTGTGTGGTTCGGTCCCTGGTGCCCCCCCCCCCCCGCCCCCCCCCCCCTCCATCCGGTAACGTCTCACACCACCAGACGAGTGTAACCCCTAAGTTTGCGTGGTAGGGTAATGTAACGGTGGTGTACGCGTACGTAGAGAACTTGTTTTGCGCAACAATAGCCGACATAGTGTAACTGAGGCGGAATAAGGGGAACCAGCCTAAAACCCATCCACGGACTGGCCGGTTCACCGTACCTCGACACAAATCCGGCGGGCGGATTTGTGCCTGGGACCAGGCGCTCCTTCCCGCCCGGAAAACCGTGCGTTAGACCGCACGGCCAACCGGGCCGGCTCCATATCCGTACACGACCATCCGCTCGATACAATTTGTAACGAGACTCATCCGACAACATGTTTCCAGCCATCAAAATTCCAATGTCGGTGTTGACTGGCCCAGGCGAGGTGCGAAGCCGTGCAGTCATCAACGGTACACAAGTGGGCCTTCGGCTCCGAAAGCCCATATCGATGATGTTTCGTTGAATCGTTCACACGCTGACACATATTGATGGCACAGTATTGAAACCTGCAGCAGTTTGCGTTAGGGTAGCACTTCTGTCACGTTGAACGATTCTCTTGAGTCGTTGTTGGTTGTGGTCACATATAACAGCGAAACCTACAGGCATCGCTGGCATCTGTGTTTATGCTGACGCAAGCATTTCCTACGATATTTCCACACTTTTCTCCAACCCATGATGATGCAGCCGACGTTTACATGTTGCTGTTTACATTTTGTTGCTTTCAATAACAAACCACCGATGCCTCATATTAAAAGCGAAGAAATAAATACGTGGCACTGTTGCACTGCTATAAAAACGTCGCCGGGATCTGATTTTAAATTATTCTGAACAACTTCAAAGTTTCTGCAACCAGATGAGCATATATACACGTCTCTCTTCCTTCCTACATTCCTTTTTCTCACTAGCGGAGTTTCAAAAACGGAGAGGTCTATTTACTGTAACTGCGCCGCTGGACACCGTCTGTGGTGCCCTTGGGGCGCCAGAGCAAGGCTATGGATAGCCGTTGTTTCTCCGAGTTATAATAAATTTATGTGCAGGAGTTGGCACGCCTGGGAGCTCCAGATTATGATTTGTTCGCGCCGTCCCGCCGGCCGGCATTTGTCCTCATCTGCGGCGTGTGAGGCCACTCGTGCTGCGAGCGGTGACATTCTACCAACGTACTAAAACCGGACGAGTCGTGAGAGCTCGGATGACCGTCTGCCGGTCCGCACGTGTGCCCGAGTGCCTCCACGGAAAGCTGAACTCTGGGCCTTAAATTAGCGTGTAGAGTGTACAGTGCTGAGCAGTCGGTTGGTGTTCTCACTTACATTCTACGTTAACCTCTGTCAAATGTTTTACGTGCCCTCCTATTTGCATTCCATACCGCGTTAATTACGATAGAAGTGTTCGAGAAAGAGGAGGAAACGCCTCTTAGTGTCCTCGTTTGGCAGCTACGTGTATTACATACAAGAAAACTTTTACATAGGTCATTTGAATGGAAATCATGATTCTGCTGGAAGACAGTGAAAAATGGCACCAATAGCATGTACCGGGTTGTTATAATTAAGGTGAAGCTACTGATCCCTCCAGTGTGATCTGTAATTATCATGTGGTAGCGAAACTTGGTAGATACGGTAACGGCCGGCCCATGTGGCCGAGCGGTTCTAGGCGCTTCAGTCTGTAACCGCGCGACCGCTACGGTCGCAGGTTCGAATCCTGCCTCGGGCATGGATGTGTGTGATGTCCTTAGGTTAGTTAGGTTTAAGTAGTTCTAAGTTCTAGGGGACTGATGACCTCACATGTTAAGTCCCATAGTGCTCAGAGCCATTTGAACCATTTTAGATATGGTAACGTGCTAACGCGAAACCGATTTTCGATGGAAAAAATTAGTTCCAGTTTTGGCCAGCAGGTAAATATGACGCTGTACACTGTTTGTATGACCGTATGACGTTTACACAGTCATTCCTCAATCAATAACGGTTTATAATCAATATCATGCCTTTCTCACTTGTTTGACATTTCCTGCCCATATACTATTCCTAACTCATTACATGTAAGAACATTCCTGTTCGTCTTCCTTGCATTTACACCGCCCGGATGGCACCAGTTTGTCAAAACTGTAGCTAGTTTTCTCCCAGTGGGAAGAACAAAAATGTTCAGTAAATTCGTGAGTACAGTCGCTGAGGAATGAAATAAACAGGAAGTGCAGAGAAGTTAAGGCGAAACGGCTGCAGCAAGAACGCGAAAAATCGCAAAAGAAATTATTATCGGAAGGACTGACTCAGCATATAGGAAAGTGAAAGTAGCCTTCGGTGAAATTAAAAACAAGTGTGTAAAATTAAGTGTGGAACTGGAATTCCACTGTCAAATGCAGAGGAGAGTGCGAGCTGATGGAAAGGGTACACTGAAGATGTGACAGAAGGGAAAACATCAGGCAGGGCATCCAGTATCAGAATCAATATTAGAGAGATTCGGAGGACTTAAGACAGAATAAGGCAGAAGGGGTGGATAATATTCCATCAGAATTTCTAAGATCATTGAGGGTGCTGGCAAAAAAAACACTATTCACGATTATGCTTGGAATGTATGAGTCTGGCGACATAAGGTCTGACTTTCGAAAAAATATTGTCCGCATAATATCGAAGACAGCGACAGCTAAGATGTGCAAGAATGATAGCACTATCAGCTTAACAGCTCATACATCCAAGTTGCTGACAAGAAAAGTATACAGAAGAATGGAAAACAAAACCGAGGATGTGATAAATGACGATCAGTTTGGCTTTGGAAAAAGTGAAAACATGTCAGTGATACGATTCACTATCTTCAGTGAAAATGACGAAGAATTACATGATCTGCTCAACACTTTGTTGGGTACAGTATGGATTCAGAGTAAATCGTAGAAAGACGAAAGTAATGAGAAGAATTAGAAATGAGAACAGCGAGAAACTGGGATTTATCGCCATGAAGTTAAGGAATTCAGCTACCTAGGCAGCAAAATAAACAATGATGGACGGAGCAAGGAGGTCATCAAAAGCAGACTAGTAACTGTAAAGCAACTAGGAATTGTCCAAGAGAAGTCTACTATCTTCAAACATAGGCTTTAATTTGAGGAAGAAATTCCTGAGAATGTACATCTGGGGTACAGCATAGTATGGTAGTGAATCATGGACTGTGGGAAAACCGGAACAGAAGCATTTGAGATGTGGTGCAACAATCGAATGTTGAAAATTTTCTGGACTGATAAGGTAAGGAATAAGGAGGTTCTGAGCAGAAACGGAGAGGAGAGGAATATGTGGGAAACACTGCCAAGGAGAAAGGAAGGACGATTGGACATCTGCTAAAACATCAGGGAATAACTTCCATGCTACTAGAGGGAGCTGTAGAGGGCAAAAACTGTAGGGGAAAAAAGAAATTGGATTACATCCAGGAAATAATTGAGGAGGTAGGTTGCAAGATCTACTCTAAGATGGAGAGGATGGCAGAGGATAGGAATTCTTGGCGGGCGAAGCAAACCAGTCAGAAGACTGACGACTCAAAAACAAAAAGTGCTTAACATGTCAGTATCTTGGAACTACAATATATAGAAAGATTTTCAAGAAAGTTATGTTTAATGGAGAGAAATTGAAATGTATGCCGTTCAGTGGAAAGCAATAATGTGTAGTCTAAGAAAATAAAAGAAGCCTAACACACTGGTGTTAGAGACGTGAAATCTGGAGAGTATATTTGTTTTAAATGAAATGGCTAGTTTGCTTTTGTTATACAGTATTACTGTAGAACAAAAGCAAACTAGCTGTTTTCATTTATTACAACGTTGTTCTAGCCAGAACCAACGCAAGATTCAGTCAACATAATATTTGTTTAGTGATGTAAGAGGATACTGTGCTATCCAGCCGCCGCTGGGTTGAAATTAATGTGTAAATATTTCGTATATAAGCGGCCAGGTTAAGCCATTGTTCCTAAAAAAACATGATATTGGAAGGAACATTTATTTCGTTCCGTAGGCAGCCATTAAGAAAGGATATGACACAATTCTGTCCCTAATGTACAAAAATAATCACGAATACAACGCTAAATGACAATAAAATTTAAACACCTAGAAGACAGGATCGCAAATCAATGCTACTTCGTTTATGTATACAATGTGGAATGTGTGTAAATCATTAGGGTAGAAATTCTCTGTGACATGCTACCAGCATGCAGTAGTGTTACTCACGTTTAGTGTTGTTACTGGACACGCGTAGTGAATGTAAGAACCGCGAACAGCATCAAATGTTGAGTGATTGGTGTGAAGGACGCGGAGATCCTGCGTATTCATGTGAGACGGCGCACTCAGTACCTCACACAGTTTGAAGCTGGCTCATTGTGGGTCTACGCTAGAACAACTAGCCGAATTGTGTAAAATCCAGATTTATGAGGCTTTTGGATGTGGCAGTGGCGCGATGTTGGACTACATGAGAACGTGAATGGATACATGCTAGTCTTCATGTCTTCGGTCAGCCACATCTGACCATTACAAGGGAGAATGCAAGCTGCCTTCTGAGAATAAGTAATGGACTCACTGAATCATTCAGTGCTATCCCGCACTCTAGGTCGGAGACTAGCAGCATACTTGCTAACGAATAAAGTCCCATGCGTAGACACCGTTAACACCACAACACAGATGGTTCCGTAAGAGGAGGACATTACCAGGAAGTACGGCAACTGACGACTACCGTCACAATGTGCTCAGCAGTGAACTGATGTTCTGCACTACTTCGGATGACCGTCGTCGACGAGTTTGATGGCAGCGACCTTTCGAGGGGTCCCATTCATCCAGTGCTTCGAAGAGGCACACAGGTATTGCTCCTGTCGTCATGGTGGGGGCAGGCATCGGGTATTACTTCCAGTCGTGACTAATATCAATTAAGGGAACTCTGGAAGCACAGTATTACGTCACGAATATCCTCGTGTGTTACCTCTCGTGTGACAGTATCACGGTGCTGTTCTACACAGCACAGTGCTCGCCCACATGTGCCACACGGCACTATGAACTGTCTGCGCGATGTTGAGGTCCTCCTGGACCCAGCAAGATCTTCAGATCTGTCCCCTGTAGAACATTTGGGGGACCAGTTCGGACGTCAAATTCATCGGGGATATTAAGGACCAGTTACAAAAATTTTAGGCCAACTTGCCTCAGTAGAGGATACAATGCCTTTATGTCAACCTTAGCAACCGAATCAGGGTAAGCAACCACCTACTCCTGAAGTGCTACAACGCCATACTGACAAGTGGGCTCATACCGCTAAATTCTTTATAAATATGACTGGATTTTGATATCACAGAAATAACATCAGCAGAGCAGATGAAGCTTCATTTCGTATCCTAGCCCACTTCTGAGGTCTTCCGTTTTTTGCCAATCGGTATACACAAAAGAGTATATTATATAATTCCACCCCTAATAGGTTGAACTGAGGTTCAACGCATATAACTAATCCATAATGCAAATTACATGGAGGCCAATGTTCATTTCTCAGGAAATAAGATAGTAAATTTTTCGTTACATTACACGACTGTAATGATAATGCCTACAGAACAGTATATCCTAAAGTTCTTAAGATACGGAGAAATGGGCCAGTTGGATGCAGCAGGAAGAATACATTGGCTTTACATCATTTTGATGGTCATGCGGTCTGGTCATTCATCTCGGCATTACACAGAATCCCTTAAATACTCACTCTGATGGTTTCTTGTTTGACGAGGCGGAATTCTCTTAACCGACATGTAATTTAACCCAAAATTAAACAGTGCTTTCACTGCATCTGATATTCGTATATTCATATATCTACTTAAAACTCGGCCGCTTTAGTAATACTTTCGAAGACAAAGAAACGTAACGATAGATACACAGATTGAACAAGCAAGATCTTAAAAAGCCTTAGAAAATCTTTCATAAATAACCTATCACCAGACAGGTAAAATGCATCAACATATCAAAAATGAATTCAGAGATACAAAAGGTACATCTTGACCCATATAAGTCTACATTACTTCTAAATGCTCTAAATCCTGGGAAACCTTGCTGGACATTACAGTAGTGCAGCGGAAAACACGGAGGTAGCCGAAACTATGTAATTACTTTCCGACAGAAGGTTAATGACTTCATTGTAATGCAACTGAGGCTACTATTTGTTCTATGAAAAACAGTTCGTCCGTCTTCCACCGATACCCAATGATTTCTGTTTTGAATCAAAGACAGTGACAGCGACAACCATGAATAAATTTTCAAAAAAATGAAGTATATAGTCAATCGGTTGCATAAATTTGTTGCAAAATCCATGACCTTATTTAAATACCGCTAAGGATATCTTTTTCATTATGAAAGTAATATAAAGTACATGATCTTAAAATTGTAAACATGCATGATGAGCTGAGAAGCTCAACTCAAAAATTATAAAATATGGAATAAAGTTCTCCACGGAAACAGTAAAATTTTTTAAACAAGTACCGCTTGCTGCTTCCTGCTCCAGTAACAAGCTGCTATTTCTGCCTTATCTTTCTCGTTTTCTTCCACGGCATTGCTCTTGATCTTTTTATTCATTAAACTGACTTCACGGCGGATGGTATCCTGAACAAGAATCCAAAATTTCTGTCCCTTCGTTCAGGATCTCTAATCCTTTTTGAATTATTCATGTTACAATAAATATAATCTCTTACAAACACCAGTAACATCTGCCAAATAAACCAGCTAACAGTTCAGTTAAAAATAAAATAACATAAAACTGGTCTAAAACAGTCTGTACAATGTTCTCATTCAAAACGTACCTCAATACAGTTTTGTTAGTGTTAAAATAAAACAAACTTTTCAGCAAAGTAACAATAATTACAGTGTAATAATAATAAAACATGAAAAACTGCCCAGTGATGGAACAGAAAATTTAATTTAGAATCATGGCATCAGACTTACCTGACAATGGTTTATCAAGAATTATAGAACCCATTTCACAGTAGAAATTGTGGTGCCGCCTGTGATGCTATTTTGTACCAAAGAGATACATCATTCAGCCATCCAAAAGAGTGCTGTTTGTTCTACGTGATGTAGTAACTTAATTCATTTTTCTAAAAAGCACACTTACACCAGTATAAATGAAGGTAGTAAGTCACTAATAATTCTATTTTAACCCATGTCATCTGCCATCAGTGTGTGTCAACCAGATGCGAAGTTTGACTCTGGAAGACTACTGAGCTGTGGCGCCATTGAATTAGTGGGCTGTTCTCTGTGGCGTTACTGGCCCAGGTGTAGTGTCGACTACCCCTCTTGCAGCCCCATTGCCAATATCTATGAGGAAGAGTTGGTATCTGTGGATTGTGTCCTTGGCTCGAGAGGGTCCCCCACCCTCATCTACCTTGAACTTACCATTGACTGTCACCTCACCTGGGTTCCTCATCTTCGCTCTATCCAATCCAAAGCCCACAACCGCCTCTGTCTCCTAAAATTGCTCTCTGGCCGGACATGGGGGTTGCACCCTTCTACCATCCTCCCGGCCTATAAATCCTTAATCCGTCCCATCCTCTGTTATCCTCCCCCCCAAATTCTATAAGTCCCTCCAGTTCCTCGACCACCAGGCCTCCGTCTTGCATTCCGTGTACACCTTCCATCCCCCACGTGGATCCTCTATGACCTGATTCCTTTCCCCCAACTCCTCCTTTTTCTCAAGCATGTCTGCGTCCTCTATACTTCCCGCCTACTTGATCCCCCCTCATCCTCAGGTTGCTCCTCTGATCTCCAACCCCCGTTTGCTGCCGTGCCTTGACCGCTGTGTCCCCCCTACCCTCCACCTCTACACCGCTCACCCCCTCTACCGAGATGGGTTCCATCAACTGTTCCTCCCAGATTATGTCTCTCCCTCCATTTATCCCTCCTATGAAATGGCTCTGAGCACTATGGGACTTAACATCTATGGTCATCAGTCCGCTAGAACTTAGAACTACTTAAACCTAACTAACCTAAGGACATCACACACATCCATGCCCGAGGCAGGATTCGAACCTGCGACCGTAGCGGTCACGCGGTTCCAGACTGAAGCGCCTAGAGCCGCACGGCCATACCGGCCGGCTATCCCTCCTATCAACTATGATCCTCACCTCCCCCTCCCCCCGTCGGTCCCTTTCCTGGGCTTCCTCTCGCACCCTCTTCCATCCGGTTGTTTCTCCACCTACCCACTCGTTGACTTCATTCTCCCCCGCTTAGTCCTTTTTCTTTCCCTTCCTCTGTCTTTCTCACTCCTTTCTCGCGTCCGCCTTGCTCCCCCCTCTTTTCTGTGCCCTCCCCCTCCATCGGCTCCCCCCCATTCGGCCCTCCCCCCCTCATCTATCTGTGTTCTCCCACCCGCCATGTGCATATGCCTTCGTACTCTATAGTGCTGTGTTTCCCGTGAGTGCAACGTGTGACTGCTTTTTCAAGTACTGCGAACAGAAACCAGACTGTCGCTGTGTTTTTTAATTGTGCCTATTTCCTAAGTGTTTTAAACGGCATCACTGACCTCATTGTTTCTTATGTTTTCTTCACAACTTTTTTGCCATGTATCAGTTTTAAACAGACACAGTTTGATCGCCTCTTTTTATTGTTATGTCTCCTTACTGTGATTCTTAACTTTATCTGTAGGCTGCAGAGCGGCGTATTACGCTGCTGCCAGCGAAATACAATAAAGAAAAAAACAAATAGCCCGAGAGGGAGGCGCGAAGTTTGGGGATTGGCAGTAGCGTCGCGACAAGAGGGGGTCACGAGGTCCGAGCGAATCCAGGAGCTGCGCAAGGAGAGCCTGCGCAGAGTGAAGATGCCGGAGTACTTCACCAGGGTGAGCGTCAACTACAAGCAGCAGGCCGACATCCCGTCGGTTGGTTGCTAACGTTAGTGCCGGACGACTGCTCGTGGCCTGGCTGCCCTCTTCCACCTGGCTTTCATCGTCACCAGTCAGTAACCACTGCGACGCACCGTGGATCCATGGAACTGCTTGCAGATAAAGGGGAGTAACATTCTGTAATCCTCGTGGTGATTTGTTTCTTTGTCCATCTTCCCTCCTTATTACTTTCTGGATTGTACCCGACCCTCAAAGTTTGATACGGTCGGCTCTTTGGTCGTAGATATAGGGAGTAGTATTGTACTAAGACACCAGTGGTTGTTTGAAAATTTGTCCCGCTAATATATGGTATTTCTTTTCTGGTTTATACCCGATCATTAGTGTGCTAATGAATCAGCACCTGGTCGTAAATACAGCCGGAACAATTGTACTAAGGCACAGGCTGCCCTTAAACAAAAGATGAAGCTTGTGGTTAGATTTAGCTGTTAACCGGTTCATTTCTTTGATCGTAATTACATTCCTCAGTCATTAGTTATAATCTTAAGAACCTGTTGTACTAAGCTGTTCGTTTCTGAGTTTGAAAGACCAGGTCATTATTGGTGTATTTTAGCTGGATCTTGTGGCTACGCCGAGTGGGTTCTCTTGGAATAAGTGTTCACAAGTAATGTTTTAAGACGTTTCTTCAGAGCGGTCTTAATAACTGACAAGCAGTTTAACCTTGAAAATATTATCAACCAACTGTCACCAGGGTTTTAGTCAATCGTCAGAAGGGACTGGTTGGGGTCCAGTCGTACCTTGGTTGCCGACTGATTTTAAGAGGTTGGTTACTTCGAAGTAAGTCTTATTGTTTGCTAATCTGTTTAACCTTAAGCAGAGGCGTGCATCTTAACTCTGAACCTTTTGACATACAGTTTTCAAATTAAAAGTTAAGTAATTTGTTTTGGGTAATTGAATCACTCTTGTCATCAATTGTGCTCATATAGTTTTCATGTGTTGCAGAAGGGCATTTAATAAGACAGACTGTGTCCAGCGTGGTAGTAAACACCGCTGTTTCACCCGATAATGAGCAGGTTGCAGGTCTGGCCGTCTTGTAATACTGTCATATTTTTGCTGTTTTGCAATAGAGCACTTCAGATATCTTTTGCGAAGATTAAAACTTAAGGCTGAAAGTCAAACGAATTTTGTAAGTTTTTTCATTCGGTTAAAGAAACTTTTATGGTCAAATGCTTCGATTATCTATAAAACACACTTCCTATATTGTTTAATAAACAGGTTGTGTGAAAAGAAAGTTATATTGGTGGGTCCTCCCTTCCACGTATTCCTTATTTCCAGTAAGTACTACTATCATATACCTTTTATACAGATGAAGCTTACTCTGTTATTATGTATGCGTAATACATCAGCACCGTTAATACCACGGAGGTAGTAGTCCCTTAGAAGAAACCATTATGCATTCATGCATTCGTATTGAGGTATCGCTTCAGAAAGGCATAATAATCGAAATTGCGATCGTTAATCAGAACGAGGGGACTTGAGAAACTAATCTGCATATGTGGTGCCGTGCTAACATCACTGCGCAACAGGAGTGGCACATCATCGGTAGAGGAAACATGTTCCGGGAATCTGGCAGACATAGTTCTGCTGGGGTACGGATAACAGGTGCATCAAAGTGTGGGAGTGAAATGGCGTGGTAAGTGGACAGTACGATTCTTGTAGGCAAAACGTTTAAATTGCACACAGATTCACTGCGGAATTCTGGCGGTATAAGGGCCGACTGCAGTTCCGCGTCCAGCAGTAATGAAAAGGTGCTACTAATTGATCTGTGTCACAGAGACGTAAGGAAAGGATCTCACTAGGCGAAAAATGGATCATTGCTAGAAGGTTCTGACTGCTGTTTACAGAGGATTGGTGACCATGTTGAAAACTAGTGCCATGTGCCTGCCCCATTTTGAATTCAAATGCAATATCCGATAGGACTCGCGACTTTAGCTATCTGTACGAAACTAAATTACATAAATAGATAGTTCAGCCATTCCGGGAATAAAGGATCATGACAAGTTGTTCCTGTTATCGACATTTACACTTGCAAAATTTCGATCCCGGGGATTCAGAAATTGTTTTAATTTCAAGACTGAAGCCGGATAACAAATGACAAAAGGAATATTTTTCTATGAATGTTGGAGCTTAAATAGTGGCAACTATTTATTCACAACCGATACAAAAGAGTTACATGTTTGCACCTGTTACTGTCCTTCAGAGTAGTCACCAGCGTTGTGTAGAACCCGTTGCCAGCGATGTGGAAGGCGTAGTATACCGTTGGCAGAGCCTATTCTGTTGGTGATGCGATTGGAGCGGTATACTGCCTGTCGAATCTCTGGAACAGTTCTGAAGCGAATACCACGAAGCGGTTCCTTCATCTTCGAAATCAAATCAAAGTCACAAGTACTTGAGTCCGGGGAGCATGGTGGATGGTACAGTACTTCCCAGTCCCTTCGACCGAACAGAGCAGCCACAGCTTGTGCTGTATGAGCCTGCGCATTTTTGTGCAAAATGATGGGTGGGTTGTGCAGAAAGTGTCGTCGCCTCTTTCGCAAGGCTGGTCGCAAGTAATGCTCCAAAAACAAACAGTAATACTGTGCATTAACGGTCTGTCGTGGAGGAACGTAATGCGTTAGGATAACACCATCACAGTCGTACATGAGAATGACCATAACCTTCACCATACAGGGGCTCTGTCGCACTTTCGACTTTCGCGGTGACCCATAATGACGCCTGCCGGCCGCGGTGGTCTAGTGGTTCTAGGAGCGCAGTCCGGAACCGCGGGGCTGCTACGGTTGCAGGTTCGAATCCTGCCTCGGGCATGGATGTGTGTGATGTCCTTAGGTTAGTTAGGTTTAATTAGTTCTAAGTTCTAGGGGACTTATGACCACAGCAGTTGAGTCCCATAGTGCTCAGAGCCATTTGAACCATAATGACGCCATTCGTTGGATTGACGTTTCAGTTTTGTTCCGTACGATCCAATGCTACGATACGTCGTAAGAAAGCCTCTCGTTCGCGCTCATAGCGCTCCAAGTGCGTCTCAGCAGCGTCGTAACGCATCCATCTCTGCATTTCCGTCAAGTCATGCGGAACCTATCGTGATGCAATGTTTCACATGCCCAGGTCTTCCTTCAAGATGCGAAGCACAGTCGTATGCGCTAATCCGGTTTCGTGGGCGAGCTCATGAATCGTATGGCGTCGATCACTGTCCACTAACGCGGCAACAGCATGCACGTCTTCTTCAGAGACGCTAGGACGACCTACCCGTTGTATGTCTGCCACAGTTTGCCGACCTTGGTTGAAGTCTTTTACCCAACGTGCCACTGTTCTTTACGTCAATGTCGATTCTCCGCACTCTCCTTGAAGACCTTGATGATACTGGCGTGCTGTGCGAACTCTGGCACATTCAGTCTTGATCCAACTCCGTTGTTCCTGTGACACCGTTACGTTAGACCACTCACTCACAAGTGACTGTTATTCCCTCGATTGTGCGCACGCCGGTGACGTGGGACGGGTGAGTCCATTTGTGCAGAGATAAGGTAGGTGTACTATCAGCGACAATAGTAGATTCCCTTGCATAGTTTCTCCACAGCACTGTTGCCACTACTTAAGTTCCAACCTACGTATGATATAATTACAGATAAACAGTTTTCTGATTTTACCCTTTACTTTTACTGTGAAACATTTCTTGTCATCGAGGGATTTTGCGAGTGTCAAAATATGTGACACAAAGGCCGTATCTTCTGACTGCATTCACTTAGAACCTAAATATTATTCCAACGCCAAGGCACCGTAGACCTTACTATCTAGCACGAATTTCAACCTGATATGTAAACCTGTTCCTTTGAAAAAGGTATCTTAACAGATGGACGGACGGAGAAACAGTCATATATCCAATGTCAATTTTTTTCGTATTAAATGACAACAAATTCACAACTTTAGGACTATTTTCCTTTATTTGTATAGTGAAATCTTGCACCCTGCCAAATTTCGTGATCCTAGGTCAGCGGGAAGCATCCTCCAGGTGACCTGGCCTCGCAGGCGTTAGCTGGGATAGTGAGAGGTCCCTGCTTGGACTCACATAAACTCAGTTTGAGTAGAGAATGTAGTGGAAAATGTTATGACAATCATAAAAGTAAACTCAGTTAGAGCGGAAAATGTAATAGCAAACTCAAGGAAGGCAAAACCGGTGGTCATTTATTAATGTTACACTTCTAAAGCCAACATTTCCTGTGTAATTCCCTAAATCAATATCCCATGTTGTGTGTGGGTTTGTGAGAGAAAGATATTTGCACAAATTCAGTATTGCAGCAATCTACAGCGTCTGCTGGACTGAGATGTAAGGGTGCTCCAAAGAGAGCAAAAGCTAGTTGAAACTTCAGGTCTTGGTCAATCAGAGATGACTAAGGTTGGCAGTAAGAGGGGAGTTTCTTTTAAGATGCTTTGTTTGGGACTTCCGGGGGGAAGAAAGTGTGGCATCGATAGTGCCAATGCCACAGCGTAGGTTGGCACTACGAGAGCGGAAGATCTTCGCCGACCACAGCGCCCTCTAACCGATGCTGTGCAGCTCTACGAGCGCCGCTCCACTTTCGCTAAGTTCATGAATTGCGGACGGCCGAGAACCATCGCTTTAGCTTAGCTTGCTATTGAGACTTTCTCATCTGGACTGTGGCTGCACACCTACGAGCTCATCACCTAAGGTTATGTAATAAGTTTGCATATGTTTATACTACAGTAAAACCACTTTAACTTTAATTGCAGTACCGAAAGCTTTACCTCACCTACTCCAACTCGCTTCCTACAGTCGGCCTATGTTACTGATTTAAGGAAGAGATCCACGCGCCGCCTTCCAGGCGAGAGACAAAACAAAGAATGCTGAGCAGCGGACTTCATGGTGAGTGGACGTGTTGGGGAGCTTCGCTAAGAAAGCGTGGCATGGTTGGTGAGTTCACCTTAAGTGAGCCACAACGTTACTAAATCTTTTATTTCAGCGTTAGGAAATCAGGATAGGTCTTAAATTAAGACACGTGTGTGAAATATTTAAGAATCTTTTGAATATTTTAAGATACCGTGTAAAGGTTTGTAGTGGTAAATCTCTGAGTCGTGTTGCACAAGAGCACGATGAAATGGTAAGACACAGCTGTTAAAGCTTCAGGTCAGTATATATCATAAATTAACATGCGTGTGTGAGATACCATTCGTGTTTCAAGATTGAATGGAATAACACGTGTGACTTATAGATTCATTGTGCATGAGCGCCCCAGTGGTGAGAACAAGGTATGTGTAATGTGTTTCCATGTTAGTGAAATTGTTATATGTTCTGGGAATTTGTGTATCAAGAAAGAAGGGAATAGTAATCACGATCCTGAGATTTAATTTGAAGTAGGCTGCAAGTGGACTTGGTGGCCACATGGTAGGTAATGTGTAGATCCACCGATTGCTTAATATAGCGAATTAGTTACATGCTAGAGAGTTTCTTCTTGTTATTTAAGTAGTCAATTAATACATTGTATGGCGGTTTTAATAATCATCATGTGGGTAATATTTATGAAGGTTCCTAGTAACATCTGGGTTCGATCTTTTATAGTCCCGGGAATGCAGCGTGCCTTACGTGTATTAGCCTGTCTTATTAGCGTTGCCGCGCGGGATTAGCCGAGCGGTCTCGGGCGCTGCAGTCATGGACTGTGCGGCTGATCCTGACGAAGGTTCGAGTCCTCCGTCGGGCATGGGTGTGTGTGTTTATCCTCAGGATAATTTAGGTTAAGTAGTGTGTAAGCTTCGGGACTGATGACGTTAGCAGTTAAGTCCCATAAGATTTCACATACATTTGAACATATTAGCGTTGTGAGTAGCGAGAGCAATATTCCATTCCTGGACAGTTTCTCTTAGTTAAAGCTACACGTGTGGCATCACCGCAGGAACACATCCTAGTAGGCAGTTTGCTTAAGGCACCCTATTAGCGTTCGACTCTGAAAGGAGTTGGACTGCGAGGTGAAGTACCGTGTTGTGCAGAAGGGACAGAGGCTGCGCTGTGCCGGATTCTGGTCGCTATGGGGAAATCCGCCGCGTTGGAGGCGCGCAAAAGCGATGTGTAGCGGCTCGTTAGTGTGCGGAGCTTTCAGCCAGACCTCTGCTAATTTAGAATTGCGGAATACACCTTAGCTCGGAACTTCATAACCAAGTCTAGATAGCGTTCCACTGTGTAGCATTACTTGTAACTTGAAGCACCATACTAATCGTGTTGCATGAAAGAAAATCCGGTGTGCACTAAATGTATGACTAACACACAAGTACTAGCATGAATGTGAATACATCCAGTTTCCATCCGTTACTTGAGTAAATTATCCGTTGGCTTATAATTGTAAAGGCACCCAGGAGATGGACATTATTATCAAGATGTTAACTGTTGCAATCAGTCAAATAATCTAACGTTTAATTCATTGGTTTGCTATTATTCCAGACAATTAAAATAGAATCCCGTATTTATAATGAGAATAAAAATCAGGGAAGTAATTATCAGGGAAAGAGAGAATGATAAATAAGCTAGAAGCATTGGAAGTAGAAACATTTTATTAACCCTCCATATGACCAGGAATCTTTCTACTTGTTCCATTAACAAAAATATTTTCATGAAACGAACCTTCCCCGTAACAGAAGCCTTTCAAATATGTACAGGAATCGTTCAATAGATAACGGGCAAAACATTAGGCAACGCCCGAAGGCCAGTGCTCTGATTACGAGGAAGTTCTGGGGAGTACGGGCACGCACCGTTTCTCTAATAAGAGCATTTTTTACCTTTAAAATTTTACAACTTTACTAACCTGATTTTAAAATAGTAAGTGAACATTCGATATCATGAACCACATGATCCTCAATATAGTTTGTTAATGAAAGTTCCTGAAGTATTATTTTAACAGATCAAAGAGCAGCCCTAAGAATCAATTTAGAACGCTTAAATCTCTAAATCCCTTTTTAAGCAAGGAAAAAAATACATATTACACAATTCAATGTTAAATAAAAGATTCTAAGCCACATGGTAATACCAAAATTTTCATATGACCTGTGATCTCTAAAGGCAATTAATATTGATCACAAAATTTTTCATTAAAACAACTTAAAAGCAATAAAATCTCATTACTATTAACGTACACTAAAACTCCGTACACCCTACGATGCGCAGCGTGTCACAAACTATTTTCCTTCCTTTTAAACACTTTACACCATAAACATCCTTACATGTGATGTATACTACAGCCAACGATTTATGACAAATAATTAAACATAGATGTTATAATTAACCAGGTATGGAAAACTTCTCCTTTCAAAATCAAGAAACACAAATCAGCTCTTAAACTCAGTGGTTACAGCCGTTAAAAAATATATAATCGGTATATTTTGATTTCGTCGTCGTCATGCGCTGCTGTGCACCACGCTGTCGTTTAGGATCACATGCGGCACGGGACAGAATTTGCACGATGAACAGAACGTTAACAGGGAGCAACCAACTTACACAACTTGCATACTAGGACTGCACATCGGTGAGGATGAGGCTCGCAAATCTTACAACGGGCGAGGGAGTAGATGCGGTACTACTGAGCAATTCGACTATGCCACACCGCACCAAAGAGCAGTATGGTGTGGCCGATAAGAGACAAATCAACAACTGTTGCGAGGCAACCTCAGTAAGGCAGTAACAAAATATTTGGGACTTTAAACTCTTGGGATGGCCACATCAAACCACAGAAAGACGTCCCAAGCTAAATTATGAAAATACTATGGGCGATTTCCAGGACAAGTAGAACCGTAAAATACCATAAGAAGTGAACTGCAATTAAAACCATTCATAATTGTCCCACTGAAAAGCTCCACAGTCAATCTTTCCATAACTACAAACACTTAACAGTACCTTCAAAGTTCACTCGTGGACAAAACCAGAGTGTCAATTAATAGTTATAATTGTAGATAACAGAGTTTAACACGCTGGGGGCCGACTTAGGTTTCTTAATAAGATAAGCGATGATTCAGTCCTTCACTTGGATCCACTTTCGATCCAAACCAGTCAATTACCTTAAAGCAGCTGAACAGATGACAAAGCCGATATCAACGCACTCCTCCCGAACAGCACTCTAACTGCAGACTGCAGTACCCAAGCAAAGCTTACACCACTCACAATTCTGATATACGCGCCACCAAAGTGAACCTTTTTAGAATTCTTATGTTCATCTCATACACCAAGCTTGCAGTAATTCTTCGTCGTAATTCAAGGGCAGAAACAAGAAATCAAATTTCAACCTTTGAATGACCACACGATGAGCGCCATCGCGACAACACCGACCCTCCACAGTACGATCTTCGATCCCACGATGTTCCGTCCCCAACCAACTGCTTCTGCCGGGTCCACGGACAAAGCGGCCTTGCCCTCCGACAACGACGTCGTTCCTCACGGACATTCCCGAGCTAACTCCCAGCGACCCCCTTCATCCTCGTCCCGTGTGCCTCGCGGCACACGGGATGCCAACTCCGCAAAGATATGCGGCGACCAGAGACTCCAATCCGATCTCGATATTGACATCGTGGCATGTACTGAGAAGACGGGTGGTTTCAGAAACAAAAAAAAAAAGAAAAAAAGAAAAAAAAAGAAATAGCCAGCCGTAGTAGCTCACTAGGTTTTTATGAGTAACTTTTCCAGTATCGGAACATATGACATGAATGTAGGTATCTTTTGATTGCATTAAGGCAGCAGCCAAGAGACCATGAACTAATTGACGCAACAAAAATTTCAACTTGATACAGCCGTGCGGGTTCAGCCGAGTGGTCTCAAGGCGCTGCAGTCATGGACTGTGCGGCTGGTCCCCCCTCGGGCATGGGTGTGTGTGTTTTCCCTTAGGATAATTTAGATTAAGTAGTCTGTAAGCTTAGGGACTGATGACCTTAGCAGTTAAGTCCCATAAGATTTCACACTCATTTGAAATTTTTTTTTTCAACTTGATACATGATTCTGTTGCTGAGTAACAAAGCCAGATATAGACAATTGGATAAAAATTGACAACAAATTGTGTGATGTAATTACAAATAAAGAATTATTTGATTCTATCCTTTATGAACACTGTTAAGCTTAACTTTTCGAGAAATTTCGTGATTCCATGTCAACCGGAAGTACTGAATAGGTTTTCATGGCTGAGTTTGCAAGTAATGAAATGTAGGATGCAAATGGCCTCATATTTTGATTGCTTTAACTTATAAGCTTGTCTTTTACACCATCAATTTCCAGTTCACATGTCCACCTGTTGCTGAGAAAACTGGTTCTTAGCAATCGGTCAGGCAAACGGACCAAAAGTGATTCTACAGGGTGGTCCACTGATCGTGACCGGGCCAAATATCTCACGAAATAAGCGTCAAACGAAAAAACTACAAAGACGGAAACTTTTCTAGCATGAAGGGGGACACCAGATGGCCCTATGGTTGGCCCTCTAGATGGCGCTGCCATGCGTTTTTCTAAATAGGGACCCCCATTTTTTATCATATATTCGTGTAGTACGCATAGAAATATGGATGTTTTAGTTGTATCAAATTTTTCGCTTTTGGTAGATGGCGCTGTAATATTCACAAAGATATAGCTAACAATTTTACATCTACATCTACATCTACATTGATACTCCGCAAGCCACCCAACGGTGTGTGGCGGAGGGCACTTTACGTGCCACTGTCATTACCTCCCTTTCCTGTTCCAGTCGCGTATGGTTCGCGGGAAGAACGACTGTCTGAAAGCCTCCGTGCGCGCTCTAATCTCTCTAATTTCACATTCGTGATCTCCTCGGGAAGTATAAGTAGGGGGAAGCAATATATTCGATACCTCATCCAGAAACGCACCCTCTCGAAACCTGGCGAGCAAGCTACACCGCGATGCAGAGCGCCTCTCTTGCAGAGTCTGCCACTTGAGTTTATTAAACATCTCCGTAACGCTATCACGGTTACCAAATAACCCAGTGACGAAACGCGCCGCTCTTCTTTGGATCTTCTCTATCTCCTCCGTCAACCCGACCTGGTACGGATCCCACACTGATGAGCAATACTCAAGTATAGGTCGAACGAGTGTTTTGTAAGCCACCTCCTTTGTTGATGGACTACATTTTCTAAGCACTCTCCCAATGAATCTCAACCTGGTACCCGCCTTACCAACAATTAGTTTTATATGATCATTCCACTTCAAATCGTTCCGCACGCATACTCCCAGATATTTTACAGAAGTAACTGCTACCAGTGTTTGTTCCGCTATCATATAATCATACAATAAAGGATCCTTCTTTCTATGTATTCGCAATACATTACATTTGTCTATGTTAAGGGTCAGTTGCCACTCCCTGCACCAAGTGCCTATCCGCTGCAGATCTTCCTGTATTTCGCTACAATTTTCTAATGCAGCAACTTCTCTGTATACTACAGCATCATCCGCGAAAAGCCGCATGGAACTTCCGACACTATCTACTAAGTCATTTATATATATTGTGAAAAGCAATGGTCCCATAACACTCCCCTGTGGCACGCCAGAGGTTACTTTAACGTCTGTAGACGTCTCTCCATTGATAACAACATGCTGTGTTCTGTTTGCTAAAAACTCTTCAATCCAGCCACACAGCTGGTCTGATATTCCGTAGGCTCTTACTTTGTTTATCAGGCGACAGTGCGGAACTGTATCGAACGCCTTCCGGAAGTCAAGAAAAATAGCATCTACCTGGGAGCCTGTATCTAATATTTTCTGGGTCTCATGAACAAATAAGGCGAGTTGGGTCTCACCGACAGTTGGTAACAGGTAGGTTTTTTAAATTAAAATACAGAACGTAGGTACGTTTGACCATTTTATTTCGGTAGTTCCAATGTGATACATGTACCTTTGTGAGCCACTGTTGGTGAATGCCGCTTCGTCGCTAAATAGAACGCGTGCAAAAAGTCTGTCATCGACCTGTAATATCTCTTGTGCCCAGTGGCAGAACTGTACACGACGTTCGAAGTCACCGCCATGCAATTCCTGGAGCATAGAAATATGGTACGGGTGCAATCGATGTTGATGTAGCATTCTCAACACCGACGTTTTCGATATTCCCGATTTTCGCGCAATTTGTCTGCTACTCATGTGCGGATTAGCCGCGACAGCAGCTAAATCACCTACTTGGGCATCATCATTTGTTGCTGGTCGTGGTTGAAGTTTCACATGTGGCTGAACACTTCTTATTTCCTTAAATAACCTAACTATCCGGCGAACGGTTCGGACACTTGGATGATGCCGTCCAGGATACGGAGCAGCATACATAGCACACGCCCATTGGACATTTTGATCACAATAGCCATACATCAACACGATATCGACCTTTTCCGCAGTTGGTAAACGGTCCATTTTAACACGGGTAATGTATCACGAAGCAAATACCGTCCGCACTGGCGGAATGTTACGTGATACCACGTACTTATACGTTTGTGACTATTACAGCGTCATCTATCACAAAGCGAAAAATGTGATCCAACTAAAACATTCATATTTTTTACGTACTACACGAATATGTAGTAAAATATGAGGGGGTCCTATTTAAAAGAACGCAGTTGATATCCGTTTGACCTATGGCAACGCCATCTAGCGGGTCAACCATTGCGCCATCCGGTTTCCTGCTTCAAGCTAGACGAGTTTCGTTCTTTGTAGTTTATTAGTTTGATGCTTATTGCGTGAGATATTTGGCCCGGTCACTATCAATGGACCATCCGGTATAAGGGATTCTTTTATACGGATTGAGGTAGGGAAACGTAGTAACGATTGAGAGAGAGAGTCTTATCGTTTGTAAGATATTGGTTGACTGGACACGAATAAACCGAACCTGGAATTCTTGCCTTTTGCGCTTGTGAGATCTTTCTATTTAAATCCCTGTTTTGTAGTCATTGAAATTTCTGATTCTCGATCTACTGACTTGTTCCCGCGTTTTCTAACGCCTAAACTTAGCTTGTTTCGACGATTACGTATTTTTCTTGAACGTGTCAGTTACGCCGCGTCACATCAGTTTCAGCGGATACGCCGGTCTCCTTTTGTAGGACACACCAGCAACCCATGCAGAGTTCAGGATCCGCCACAAATAGCTGAATGAACACCGTTTACTCTGTACATGCGCTAGTGTAAAGCTGGGCGACCACGCGTTAAGACACACGTGGGAGCCAAAGCGGTACGCGTCGAGACACTGGAATCAGTTGGGTGCGCGCAATAACAGCAAAACCACCGACGGCTGTAGCTCCGGGTTACGGGCGCCGTGCCTTTACGGGACGAAGCGTAACTGTGCGACCAAACCCGCAATTCCTAATAAATCTCGGCCCGTTTACCGGCCACGGCCAGAGATTTATGTACTGGAGCAAAGCCACGTTGGTGGTGGCGATGCGACGTATCAGATGGCGCTGGCCCGGGCCGGCGACTGGTTCCTTGGTGCAGCTGCAATTACGCTGCAGCGCGGAGCGGCGCTGCGTGGCCGCGCCGTGGCCTGAAATACGGAGGCCATTGCTCACCGCCGCGCCCGGATTAGCGCCGCCGCACGCCGCACCAAGCACGCGCCACGCGCCGCGCACATGCGTCGGCCATCAATAGCCGGCCGCGCCGCGCCGCGGGGAACCCCCGCAGGCCGTAAATCTGCGTCGCGCCGCTGCTGGCGCCCCGCTTTGTTCCCGGCGCTCTTTCGCCGACCGCGTCGTCGCTCGCCAATCACTGACTGCACCGAAAGTCGTTTCGGTCCCGTCCCGTCTAGATTCAGACAGTCAATCTGCATCCCTCTCCTTTTGGGTCTTTCCTTACCTGCCATACACTTTAACATTTTCCACCATACCTCATTACTTTAACTTATTCCACCATATCTCATTCCACTTTCTCAAAAGGGGATCTTACAGACAGGCCCTCTATGATTTTCTTCATACCTACGGGACTAGTGCTTCGACGTCTATTTCCTAACGCAATACGACACAATTCCAAAATAGAACTCGAAAAAAGTGGTTTCGAAAATCAGAATATTACTGATAATTGTTAATATAGTTAGCTGATTAATGTACTCACCAGTGGCTGAGTGAGTAGTGTGAAAGTTTTGATCATGAAGTCTATCTTTCGACTCTCATTAGTATCATTATCTATTACATTCACATTCAATATTTATGAACAAATGGAAATGTTTCTTCATAAATTTACGTCATAGCTTTTAAATAAAACGACCGCTTTCTCTTTATAATGAACATGCACATGAAAATTCACAATACATTAAAATTTGGTATGAAACACCAAACAAAGAATTTTTTTTCTAGGTACCAGTAGAGGAGACGGCTATTGAATATGCAATATTTTTAATCTAACAAACATCCATTTGCCATTTCTGCACTAAATTTTAATTTAGTTTCGTACAATAAGTAATTAAAATAAGAAGATGTTATTTATCTTAAACAATTATGATTCAATGTTAATAATGTGCAGTTCAAATAAACGTAAGGAAAATACATTGTTACGGTCGACATTCGCACCACCAACTCGCTGACTTCCTTGTTACATGCTCAGCTACTGACGAGATGTTAATAATTTCAACACGTTTTCTGCCTCATGTCGTTCAGATATCTTCAAATCTCCGAAGGCGATTCTTTCGTGTTGTTTTGAGAACAGCGCCCTGCTGCTCTAGAAACTTAATATCTTGGTATTCACCTTGCTGTATGTATCACGAAAATCGAAGAGAATCACTCTGTAACATCCCCTAGTCAGGAATCTCCATGCATGCTCTCCTACGGCTTGAAGACTAGAAACCTGAATCCTGTTTTCCTAGTTCGGTACACTTACGGTCAGTAAATGTCTCATATGTTTAAAAGACACAAGAAAAGTTCTCCCAATATCTTATGAGATTTTACGTACGTGGTAAAACAGTGTGGTAGAGTACCTATGGTTATCTTCTATCGATGCAAGATTGTATTTCATCGAATCGATATGGATGTGACGATTTCACAGATGTATCTGATGACACAATGTTCTGAAATCAATCATATATGTATTACAAACAATCAACCTGGTTACAGTTCAGACTGAAAAAAATCGGTGATTTTTCACATAACAAAATAGATCGACACTGACAACCTTCGAAATACCAATGTCAACAATAATGAATAGATCAAAATTAGTTTAAGATCTGTTTTACAAGCCTATTCGATTTATAAACCATCATTATCTACCACACAAATCCCTTTTTCTTCGTTTCTTTTTTTCATTGTAGCATGGGAGCTATAATTCTTTCAATTAAAATCACAAACAGGGTGAGGCAGAAAATCACAAACAGGGTGAGGCAGTCAGCTATGACCCTGAAAGAATAAATAATGCTTGGTAATTAACACAAAGGTTAGCTGAAGTGAAAGTAACAATGACCATTATAGTGATTCTGATTTAGAGAAGCCGTGTTGTCCTTGTTTCCCGCTTGAGCAACGCCAAAGCTGCCCTCTCGTATGTGATTGTTCGGGTAAGCATAGCTCGTCATGTGTATCCCCCCTCTCCCCCTCGCTGGCCACAACTGCCCAACGCAGGATGACGCGGCACGCACAGCGTCGCTGCCGTCGGGCGCATGCAGAGCGGAGTGTACATTTATACAGTGTAGATTTACGCAATAAAATTAATAATTTTTAATTCTGTTCATGCTCACTGATGTGAAAAACGATGCTGTATTCCTGATTTCACCCTCCTAGGGTTCAATAATTTTTTTTTTCCATTCTAAATTAGCCTGTGTTCTTTCTCAGGTTCCGAGCTATCTCCACACCACATTTCTTCGCAATCGATTCAGTGGTTTAGTCGTGAAAACGTAACCGATAGGGCTGCTTTCACATTGAATAATTCAGCTCTGGGAAGTATGGATTGACCACGTTGAGGCATGCATAAGCATTGTATTCTACCTAGTAATTGTGGCCATGCTTGCATAACACGAAAACGAAATTAAAATCTGCGGATGTTAGTACTGGCCGGCAAACATCATTCAGGATGTTCAGCCGCTTAGTCAAGTCTTTTTCTTTCACGCCACTTCCGCCATATGCGAGTCGATGATGATTTGGTAAAAGGAAGCACACACAAACACGCACAGTCATGGACGGGGGGGGGGGGGGGGGGGGGGGGGAGGGAGTCTCATACGGCAACATCAGCGACCATAAGACCACGAGAGTTTGACACTTATCAGTAATTTTGTAATGATGAGTGACAGTGAGTGCTAAAATAAAATGTGGGTTATCTGAAGTTATTTAACAGCATTAAACCGAAGGGGAAAGAATATAAATTTGTAGTTCGGTGAAACTCAAACTTTATAATATTAGTACCTGCAATAATTTCAGTTGCCTTTACGTGTCTCCCTGTTACCTGCAGCTGCCCTCCCATATCATAATCAAATGGACCCTCACCAATAGCCTGCCATGTTACTCATTTAAAAGCCTGACGTATCTCTGATTGTCATACCGCATTTTAACGAAGCCCCTCTGAAGCTATAAACCACACGTGGCGCTCAGCTGCTAAGATGGATGGGCTTGAGACTGGTATTAGTATGGAAGTATGGATTAAACATTTCGAAGTTTATACACGCATTATAATCATTATGCGAATCATTTTATGTAGAACATATCAAACAATAAAAGCTATTTCACAAATATGATATGTGTCAAAAGTGAAAGGAAAAGTACTGTTCCTTAATTCGCATTATATTTCTCAAATCAACAAGTATCTTGCACTGCACATTTTCTAAAGTAGCCTTTCTTCGTTCTCAGCGTTCAAGCTATCTTCATACCAAATTTCATCAAAATCGGTTTGGCAATTAGGTCGTGAAAGCTTCAAAGAGAGAGTTACTTTTGGATTTATGATATCGGTACAGGTAAGTAGAAAATAATTATTTGTAACCAATTACGAACTTGAAATAATATTGTTGACGGTACTAATGTTTGGAAAGTGACCCATAACTTATTATACTGAATGAAGTGCTTTAGTTGCAATAGTGGCATTTTAAACTATGACATTTAATATATTGAAAAGTGTTATCCAGGGACCAAGTCCATAAAAATAATTCAGTTACTCATTCAGATTAGAATTTGAAACTAACTACGCAAACCAACTGATTTTAGAACATAACGCGTATATTACGTCCGCCACGAATCGTAATACCTATTGATGGTTACTGATAATTGATTTAATATTCGAAGGTATCCTGAAGCCCATTAACTAGTAACAACTGAGAATATCACGTACTAGATTCTACGGCAAAACTTACACGTTCAGGCAGTGAAACTGTCTGAAATAATATTTGAAAATATTATGGAACTGCTCAGATTAACAGAATCCGTGCATTATGCCATTGTTTTCAATAGAAAGCTCAAAATGTACACTTCACCAGCGACTTGCATTAATACTTTGACGCAATCAATTCTCTTCTATACACTGCTTGATATTTCAAGAATTATTCAACATATTCGCTGTTAATAGGAACACTGGAATATAACACGAAACTCATAGTATGCAGTGAATATACGGCATTTATCACAGTCAAATTACTACTTTAAGAGAGCCTTTGTAAGTGATAGTAGCAACAAGCTGAAACCGAATAACAGAAGATTTCGCTCAGTATTATTTATATAGCAGTCGTTGTTGTAAAGAACTAGACAGAAAAAAGTACTGTGACACCGCGCCATGCGTATAAACATACAAGATACTTTGCTATGGCAAACAGTAAAGCTCAAAGCGTTTTGATTTGAATTGTTCACTTCGATTTGAGGTTTCTCGGAGCTCCACTTCCCGAGGCTGAATGAAGAATGCAACCGTAGAGTTGTATATGCAGTTACCATATGTCTCACACTAACACGACCCTTTAGACCATTTGCAGGAGAACTTCCATGAAGTTTAAATGGAAGAAGATGAGGTACTGGTGGAATTAAAGCTGTGAGGAATGTCGTGAGGCGTGCGTGGGCAGCTCAGTTGGTAGAGAATTAGTCCGCGAGAATCAAAGGCCCGTGTTCGAATCCCGGCGCTGCACGTCATTTTAATCTGGAGGAGTTTCACTGTCCATACAGTTCTAAACACATTGCCTGATAAAAAACTTGATGCACCCAGGAGACATGGTCAGATGTCAGTACGACTTGGTACAACCCTTCACACCATCGGCGGGTGTCATTACAGAGGTAGTCTCTGTGACAGGCCGAACGGCCACCAGAAAGCATTAGTGTTTCTCGTGTTTAGCGTCGTCACAACGCCTGGTAAGGTATGCAAGGGGCGTGGATATTGTAAGGTGTGAAGTGATCATTGTGAAGGACACCAGCTGCCACGAACTCCTGTGTTACAGCGTTGTCGGCACCAGTAATAGTTTGTGGAACTCCGTTTGGATGGCTAGTCAAATAGTACAATATCGAGGTATCGGATGTGACAGTAACAGGATGGTCCACTGGATGGAAACTGTGATGGTAGTCCTAAACTTTGTCAAGATTCCGGGCAATCATGTCTGACCACCAAGACGGAGGATATCGGTATTATGCGTCTAGAACACTGTATCCACATTCAAGCTAGTTTCACAGTTACGATTTACGAGACGCAGTACCACAACATTAGCATTCCATTTCCAGAAGCCCTATTCCTTTGTCTCTTTGAATCCATATGCAGGGTTGCGGCGTTCGATATCGATCCCGTGTAATGGTACTTACTTTTTATTATCTTTTGCTTCATGCTAATTCACTGCCCATGCTTCATCACACTAGTGGTCTTCTCTTTCATATGTCTCATCCACTGAAGTTTTTAAGGCGTTATTTATATCGTGCTGCAGAAGTGTGCACAATTTAGTTTAGCTGCGGCTGTTATTTCTCGGTGTTACTCTGCAGGCTTTCGTGGCCATTCGTGTTCTAGCAATAGTGGACAGCGAAACATCCAGAAGAAGATCCCAGCAGAGGGGTCCAAATGTCGCTTATTTTATAAGAAAATACGACGCTGCCTAACAACCCAGAAGGCTTTAACTTCTACTTTTATGTTTTAACTAATGCAATTGTTTACATTTTGATGATTAAATGAACATCTTCACAAACACAGCAGCGCGAAAATATCATTCAACACGGAGACACAGAATTATAATATTCCGTAGCACTAGCAATGATGCTCAACCATGTGCCAAACAACGGCCTTTAGAACTAATATAATTCCGATCTAGGCTGTTGACAACAGGTTCTCTCACGTAGTTTTGTTGTAGTGTAGTGAGGCTTACTACTGGTCTTGGGTGTATGTTGGTTAGATAAAATTATCCATAACATATAGCTTTTGGCACACATTTGTGCCACTCAGACCTAAAATTTAGCGATATAAAAACAGTTTAATGAAATTCTTCGATAAGCAAATAAGAATTTTCGCCACCATACTGTGTGATATGTAGAAAGGAGGAAGGAAGGATGTAGTGACAAATAAATACAAATCCTTCTGTCACTTTTAACACAAGATCAGTTTTTAAATTTGCTTCGTCAGCAACTGTAAAAAAATGTCCACAATAATCTCTTCTTGCCTAAACAGACAAATAATCTTGTCAGAAAATCGAATATTGCTCACATTCAAACAACCCTGTATTGTCACACATGCTTCTGCTTGTCTACTGCATTCACTGATCTTCTTCGATGGCCTCACACACCGTAGTCCAAAATACTGCAGCTGCAGGAACCACAAAAACACATAAGTGATTATTCCTACCTATTCATTCGTCAATACAGATGATAACTCAGAGCATCTCTGGCTAAGTGTCTGACAAACCACTTAGGCCCTACTTCTTATTTTGAATGTCTGGCCCTGTATCAAGTCTGGCAGACTGAAATAAAGTTCTTATAGACAACACCTGTAAGAGATACTGATATATAATGTAGGCCTACCACAGAGTTCCCCTTATTTTAAGCCATGTATTAACCGCTATCTACCGATGTCTAACACGAAGTGTGATGTGTCGATTTCTGTAAACTAAAAAGAGTTGTTCTTCAAAATATGCAAACCGTCGGTGAAAAATTATTACTGACAGCGAAATACCTCGCACACGTTGAAGCAGAATCGGAGGGCGAGTAAATCGAAAACCATTCTTCACTCTTCGACAGACTTCGCTATTTTTCCCCCTCCCCCATTAAAAATGGCTTTACCATTTAAGTCACATTTACCCGCTTACAGGAAAAATACGTTTCAATCTTTAATCCGAACATTTATCAAATAACTCACGAATACTAGAGAAGCGAAATGTTGATGAAAGTCTTCACGGACGTTACATATTCAAGGAATACTGATTTCTAATATATACTAATGACAAATTTCAACTAGCCCACAAGACAGCATATAGCATCCAGGATACGGCAAGTATATCACCTGACTGGCTTTTGGAGATAAAAACTCAAAACAAATTTCATTACTGACTACAAAGTTCCCGTCACTAATTTTGCAGATAAAATTTCCGTCACTGACAGTAGTACGTAAAGCTTTCATTGCAGTTTTGAACTACAGTAAATCAGGAAGTATTTGGATTCCTGGTTTTCTTTCAGGTTTTGGTGTGAGGAATAAGCCCACAAACTTTCTAAAAGTAACTCCTAAACATCCTGTACATCGCATCAGGGTTTTAAGTTTATTTCTTGAGTCTCCAGTTTTGAGAAGCGCTAGCCATTGGCATTTTATGACGGGATACAGTTATTATTCTCATCAAGGTTGTTGCAGTTGCCCCTATGTTTCCTTCAGATGCTTAAGAACCGATGTCAAACGAATATCGTAGTAAGGTGATTATAAATTTGGTATGTGAGTATTTCTTCTTAACATTTTTATACTTTCGCTGGAGGTGTGTGAGTTTCATAACCTAAAGATGTAACGAGATACAATATCAAATAATTAAGTTAACACATCTTTCTAGTGAAACCTACAAATTGATTATGTAGAATCAGGAAGGGAAAACCATATAACGACAGCGTATCAGGTAGTAACGCTGATCTAAGGAGATAAGTGTGCTTATATCATTTGATTACTGCTTAATTTTCAAAAATGCGCAATTAACTAAACAAGAAGCAAACAATTGCAGACAAACAGCTGCTTCATATCGTAGCTGGAAGTCCACTAGGGATTTTATGTTACGTTTGCGATAATTTCATTAATTTGGGATTTGAAAGTATCAATGTGTTATACAGATTTAATTTCATTTAATTCTTAGCGCAGCTTACATAACTAGTATCTTTCATCTTCTATTCTGTATTAATTTATACATTGACTACTTGACCAACTGAAAAGGTTCTCCCCTAGAAAAAGCTTTAAAGAGTACGATGGAGGAAGGAATAGATAGTTTAACAGAGCGTCCACAGTCTCTATAACAGCTTCGACAAATGGGAAGTAATGAACGACGTCCAGGTGAAGTTAAATAGTAACAGCCACATTCTATAGCGTTACTACGATATGAAAAAAGTAGGATAACGTCAGGAGCCCACTAGTTCTATTTAGTACTCACCCTGACCATTCAATTGGGTCATGCCCTTTTTGATAGCATGCGCCCTGATGATAGGCATCCATCATTCTTCAAAATTCGACGAAATAGAGTTTGATGTACACAGAAACATTTACGGTGCTGGAGGGGAGAAGCGGGTTACCCACAGGGCTGCTCGTCCCGCCTCCAAGTGCTTTCTGACGTTGATCGATGTTGGGCGTTTAACGAGCAACGTTATCCCCCCACAAAGTCTTCCCTTACGGGACGCACTGCACGTCACGACGTCAAAGCGAAGCCATGTTGAAGTTTCACAACAATACAAAGAGCCCTCTTATCACGGATGGGTTTGCTTTGCAGGTGCTCAAACATAGCACAAAAGATGTTCAGTATCCTGAGTTCATGGCACTGTATCATACGGGGAACAGCCATCACTCTGCGTAAAAGTTTACTGAGCCACCACCCACTCCCGTGAAACCGCTGGTGTACCTTACGTAGTACGTGACACAATGGAGATCATTATTATGTAGGTATTTATTTTCGTATTTATTTATTTAATATATTTCGAATTCACTATTCTTGAAAGAGCCTTTTTATGCTGATAAATCTTCATATACATTTTCGCAGTGTAATAACAGCTATATTATGCAGCTTTTGTGAAAAGATATTTCTGATGGGACAGTGCTAGGTTTGAAGTTGTGGCATGCTGTCAGTAACGAAATAGTAAAAAAAAAAAAAAAAGAGAGGAATAGTGAGAGACAGAGAAAGAGGAAGAGATAGACGTATACAGCTAGATAGAGAGACAGAGCAAGAGACAGGGAGAGTAGGGGGTGATCAGGAGAGATAATGGTCGTAAAGGTACTACTAAAATTCATTAATTTATCCCAACGAAGTTTCGTTATGTCACCCAGTCACCCACATTGTTTTTATGTACTTTTAGAATGAGATCAAAAACAAGCGGTTGTAATATGAACTACACTCTCTGATCTTCAGCGTCCCATTTCTAGTCGAGGATCATTCCAAAATTTATCCCTTTAGCTGAGGAACAGATGTCTCCTGATACAACAATGTAAGAGACGATGTTGTACAACAAACTAAGGAGTAAGAGGCAACAGACATTTCCTTTTGTTCTAATTTAGTCACAAAGCACCTACATCGAAATTTTGAGAGGATAGTTAGTGTTATATAATGCACTATAATATTATGAAGCGGACATCGATATGCTAATTTACGTTCTGTGCAGTTGCTCTGCAAGCTAATAAAGTGGCCTTCAGTTTCTTATAATGAGGTCCAAATAAAAGTGTATAATCATTGCTTTACTATCCAGTTTTATGTATTTACTTTGTATTATGGCCAGTTCGACTGTACTTACCTCGTACAATCTAAATGTAAAACTGTTTAAACACTTCTCTCTGACAGAAGGAACGAATAGAACAAGAATATATCTATAGTGCTCATAATTAGTTCACGGTCACATTCCTAGATGCAGCCATTATTTTGAGGCAAATAGAACATTGTGAGGCCACTTTTACAAGAGTTCTTTAGTGAGTGTTATTACAGGGTGGCTGTCAGTATATAGTTGGCATCAGAAAAAGCGGTGTAACCCTTCTCCAATTTGTGAGAGGCAGTGCCCAGATGTTTCAGTACCCAGGTTACGATAAGTCTTGGCGTATGAACGATCAGTAACGATCCTAACGTATGGACGTCGTGCTCAAAATCAGTCCGAAGCAAACTTTCACCAGAAGACACAGTGTCTTGAATGAGACCTGAGGTAGAGTATCTCACAGATTCCTCATTGGCCTTTGGTCAAATTTCTTGTATTTTGCCCCACATGCGACTGAATGGTTCGGATTCATTGACCCACCAATCTAATGATCTGTTAGTAACTTTCATTGCTGTTGCAAAATGCTCTGTTTTCCCATGTGAGAAGAAATGGTCTGAGAACAGAAATATCATAATATTACGAATGAAAGCACGGAGTAGCAATAGACTCAATGATCATTAGACACAATCGCGAATAATTCAAGACACTTTAGGAAAATCTATCACTACTGGTTACAAGCAGCACATCTAACAATACCTTTTCAGCTTTCTGTCCCAATCTCAAACCACATATGAGCCGTGATAAAAATTGCTGTTTTGAAGAGCGCGCCGCAGCGCGTTGTGTGAAGCAGTCACCTTCCGTTTCTGGTGGTGGCACCGCTGTGGCAATCGCAGCTGTGGTGTCTCCCTCTGGTGGGAAAGGGGAAAGGCTGCCTGTTCACGTGCATTTAAGGGGCGCTATGAACTCGCCAGTAGGTCAGTCTGGGTGCGTCTGGAGTCAGTCTGGGGTCAGTCTCTTGTCCCCGGCTTGCTAGTCTGTCTCTCGTGCGAATTTGTGGGGCCGTTAGTGTCTGTATGTCGTCCGGAGTGTTAGTATGTCTTTCGTTCGGATCAATCTTTAAAGCCATATAAATGAGAGCCTTTCCACTTCGCCAGTAAGAGAACTCAGCGAGTGGTCGCCCGGCTGGGGCTTAGTTCCTGCAACTAAGTATGCTTGTTAGGCCGCCAGTCTGCTCGAGTTGCTCAGGCATTGGTCATTGGCGGTTGGCTCGATCGGTTGGTCGGTCGCGCACTGAGACACAAGGTGACTTGTCCACCTTGAAAGTCGGGGCAAGTGAGGTTGCCACGTGAATCCAGTGGGCCGCGCCGTATAGCGAGGGGTAGTGGCTTCGCGGCCGACACGAGAGCAACAGGGGTCAACACACCACATCGGTCTGGCCGGTGCGAGCTGGGACGCCGTGAGACGGGAGATCGGCGCGCCTTCCTGCGTCCATTGAAGCGGCTGGCAGCGGACGGTTCGGGAGAGCGATTTGGGGGGTGCTGCTTCAGGTCTTCTCCAGAAATCGAAGTTTATTAGAAGTTAAGTGATTGGTGATATGTTGTTTCATTTACTTGTTAAATTCTACTTGTTTTCTTGGTGAGGTCACCAGCCACTTTGTTTTGGGGTCGTCCCACCATTCTTCTCCGTTTGCCCACCCGCGGGAAGGTGGTTATTTATGAATTGGGTGGTCTGTTTTTCCCTTGTGGAATAGGGGCGGGTTAGAGAAACCTGCGGTTCGGGTTGTTTGGTAATCTCCCTATCAATCTGCTGTACGTTAATAGCTGCCTCTGTCATGTCTGTCGGATTCGGTGTGTTAACGGATTTATTGCTTGGAGTGTAAGGGCCTAATTCCTGAAATACCTTTTTATCTTGCCTATCATCTTGAGAGGCGGTATATGTGTACTGTAGAGCATGTAAACTCGTTGGGCCAACGTTGTATAATTTTATAGTTTGCATTTCATGGGCTTTTATTTAAATGATCATTTTAGTATATAAGGTTGCCACCCTTCTACTGTAAGACTTTTCTTAGAAGTTAAAACCAAGTTGCACCTTCGGTGGCATGTTATTCTCTTAACTTTAGTGTTCTGTACCATTTACATCCCTCCTACGGGGTGCAAAGTTTGTGTGCTTGTATGAATTGTTAAAACTTTTACTTTAAAGTAATCTGATGTGTTGCAGATTTGCACCAGTGTAGTCTCTCAAGGTTGTTGTGAGCGGTCGTGACTACGACCGTGTCAAAAGGGAGTGGCAAGGTTCTCAGCCTGAAAGCTCGTACACTCAAAAATTTGTTTCTTTCTGCTTCTGAATAAATTGTAACTTGATATTTAGAGGGTGCTTTGCGCTTATAATTTTTAATCTGTTTCTTTAGAAAAAAAGCTTTTAGGAATAAAATTCCCATTTGTTAAAAGCAATTTGACTTTGACTTCATCATTTACTCCGTGGCAACTACTTCCACCCTCACATATTGTGATTAAATGTGTCAATGTTCTTGATGAATCGCTAGTAAATAAATTAAATTTTTAAGAATATCCTTTGAAATTAAATCCATGGTTCAATATACCTTGTTATTAATCAAAACTAGTTATACAACAGGATGCCAAAACGCACACATAGCTTTGCACTTGAAAGTCAAACTATGAGCAATAAATATTCCTAGTGGTAATACAGCGAATGTATCTACTGCTAAACATGTATCCTTCAGGTTTAAGACTAGACACATAGGCTGTGTTATCAGTGAGAGTATTTATTAATCACAGTTTAACTTTCTTGAGCAAAGCTATGAGTTCCTTTTAGCACCATCTTGTACGACTAGTTACGCCTCATAACAAAGTGTCACATGTTCGTTTTCTATAAATCGTAGATTTATCGATAAATAACTCGTTGTGTTCATTTCTGAGCCTTGTGAGCTCCTGAAACCAAGCGACTTCATCCTGGACGCATATCGGCTTCTAGCTGAAATGCTAGAGTGGAGATCTTGATGTTATGTATCCACCTGCTTCCTGCTCTGCCACTTAGTCTCGTTCCCTTGATCTTATTTTCACTGATTATTTTCACTAGTTTTGTTTCCATCTCTTCAAGCACAATGCAGCCTACGAAATAGAGAATTTCTTGGGTAGGACGAGAAGAAGGGCGTGCTAGTGTACTGCGTTGCTCAATGATCGGAAATTTAGTCCTTTTTTCAGCCAATTCTATGAGCAGCAACCTGGTCTAGCACGAAAGTTCGACTACATCACTGCTTGTCTCTGGCCTAAAGGGTTCATGTTTCACTACCATAACACAAGAAGGAAAGCACGAATGTTTCTACAAACCAGATACTTGTGCTGTTCGGGATCTCTCTGTTCTTTCAAATCCTAGGGAGCCTCTTCATCCCCCTTTCCCATAAAGTTTTCCGTCTTTTATACCTTCTTCGTAGCTTCCCATGTCGCAGATGGTCCATCTGAAATATATGAAACAATGCACGACTTCCGGTTTCTTTAACCGTCTTGTGAGATGGGAATGGTCTCCTCAGTCAGTTGCCATGAGTTTAGACTTGCCGAAATTAGTGGCTAATCCGTATGACCGAGTAATGTCCTTTTCTTTTCTTAGTAAGTCAGCAATTTCATCCTAGCTGTTGGCAAAATGTATGGTGTCGTTAACAAAGGAGATTGTTAACAGTTCTTCCAAAAATGGAGATACGCAAACCAGCTTGATACCTTTCGATACACTGAATAAATTCGACATGTCAAAAACTGTCTTCACAGCTGAGAGGTAATTATTGTATAGAATTGTGGTCGGTGCTGTAAAGTATGGTGGTACACCTAATGCAGCAAGCATCTGTCATAACTTTCGCAGATAACACTTTCCCATAGTCAATGAAGCAGACGGAAACCGGAATACAAAACTCTTGCGATTTCTCAGTTAACTGTCATATGTAGAGGATCTATTAACGATTTCCTTTTCTTGCAACAAAACCTGCTTGTTCTGCGCTAGCTGAAGGAGTCTTGACACTCTCTTGTGTAGATGAATGAAGAGAGACATCGACCAGTCTTCTAACCACAGTTTCCCATATTTCTTACACAATGAATGCTGCACATTGACTTCTTCCTGTCCCATTATTTTCATTTTCCCAGACGCTCAAGACATGGCGATTTATAAATCCCCAGATTCAGTGTAGCGTCTATGTTCAAGGAATCTCTCTTCTACCATGCATATAGTTTCCCAAGCTATCCTCTGCTGCCTTGACAAGGGATTTGGTAGACTCATGGCTTGCGAAGCCCTGCATCGTCCTCCACCGAGTCTAGTGCTGTCGACGTTTTAGGGGATGAACGAAATGAACATTGAACTTCACATCACTAAAGATCTTGATGATTTTTCCGGAAGTTTTAGCGACAAATTGGATATATCTGAGAGATTTGTGCTCTTCTTTTCCTTCGTGCTGTAGTCTTTGTACAGTCTGTCTAAAGGCACACCTCATCTGCTTACTGCCACATCCATTTGTTGGACTGTCGTTCAAGGTGCTTCATCTCAGTTGGAAGGCTGTCTTGGTCACAGATGGATCGTGCCCTGTGAACAAGTGTGTGTAAAATGTTTCCTTGTTGGGAGTTGAGTACTGGAGGCTGGCAGATACAGATATATTAAATTAATCAGAAAATTTAAAAAATTATACTTTTTTCCTATCACGTTCACGAATTTCAAAATAATTACTTTTTTCGTATAGAGGGTGAACATAATAAAAAAATTTTACATTATTTTTATAAAAGGCGAACATAAAATAAATAAAATGAATTATGGTGGATATAAGAAATCTCATAATTTTTGTAATACTTTCTTCCTGAGCAGCCATAATAATATTATGAGTTGTCGATTGTACATGTTTTTGTAGATTTTTTTTTACCTAAAGCTCTACCTCATTCACATGTAACTAAAATTTTCTGATGTCTTGGTACACTTTCTCTACAAATCCAACAAAACCCATCTCTTCAATACTTTTCTTTACGAAATTAATTAATATTCTTTTTCTGTAGGCAGTCACCACACTACTTTATGAAACAATAAAATTTTCAAAATATTTGCACAGAATGTATTCCAAATCACGAAATTCATATCTTTGGACTAGAAAAAGACTAAAAAGAAAGTCACCTGCTTGTAACAGGAATTTGTTTAACAAAGACAATTTGACACTTAGTCAACTGTTATTCAGTCTAGATGGTGAACTCAGTAACAAAACAAAGCAGTAGGCTCTGCCACAAATATCAACTTTTAGACAATCTGTCTAATAGTTTATTTCAATATGACAATACGCCATCCTAGGCAATTTATAACACTTATAAGTAAGCATTATAAATATGGATTCTTATACTGTTATTTCACTTGTTATGTATTTCACTCTTATTATCTATCCTGCTTCCAGAAGACACTTGATAATGGCACTGTTGCGAACACATGTAGCAAGTGTTGCTTCACGCAGTAGAGAATGGCAAAACAGAGGCACACCGGCGACCAAGGCTTTGCGAAGTAGGCAAGTACAGATAGCCTCACTGAAAGCAGCAGTCTACCAACAAGCTGATGCAACGACGCACACAGACGGAGTTCCGAGAAAAACGTAGAGAGTGCTGAGTAAGGGGACGTGAGGCCAGCACAATATACTGCAGGAGCAATAACAAAAAGCTACCACCAAGGCTAAAAAACGTCCTCCTGTCGGACATAAATAGTGCAGCGCAGGCTGCAATGGGCAGAAGCCGCTAGGAAGCAATTCGCATCTTAGGATGGTTGTGGTCCGTGTCCTAATGTTCAATCTTCGTAAAAGACGATTCCGGAAGTCTGTTCCAGCTGGCAGGAGTCATCTGTTTGCTGCCAGATGTCCACTTCATCTCTGGAGGTCGGCCCGAGTTCGGTCGGCACCATGGCTGACTAACTACAGCGAGAACTTCCAGCAGGATTGGCCGCAGCGCGGACTTGGTCATAGGTGCCGCCGGGGACTGACGCCCGGACTTCATGGCAACCCAGCCCCACAGCGCACGGCCTGTCTATGACGGGACCACGCAGACATCGCGAGTGAGAACTTCCCAACCACCGGTCGGCAGCTGACCTCACAGCGACATGGCTCCATGGGCGTGCCCACGCTGGGGCACCGAGCGGCGACGAATTCGTCTCAACCACACGGCATCCTGGCTTCAGCGGAGCACTGGTGGCCTGGCGCTCCCGAGTGCGATCAGTGTCGCGCGTTGCACGCATTTTTGGAGAATCTACACAGCAGCACACAGGCGGAGGGATCTGCAGGGCTGGGCAGTGACAACGAGGGAGGAATTGTAAAGGAAGTTCAATAAATAATGTAAAACTCCACGCCGTCTCAGTCTTTGTTTCAGCCACTGCGTCTGCTCCTAACAAGTGGTGCAGAAGTTGTAACAGCACTTTGAAGCCTAAATCATGACTGTGTAAGTGTGAACGTAAACTGTAAATGAACAACAGTCTAATGGTGGTACTGACACTAAGGATGGATGAAGTAACTCGTTTTTCTAAGTCATTATTTTTTATTTTTAAGAATATGTTCTTCCAACCTTATTTTATCAATAGCAGATAACATCAAAAACAATGTAGTAGCTGATAAAATAATAGGATGTTAGATTCTAGATAAAATATTAGTTCCTTTCTTTACGGACTAAAATCAAGCAGTTTTGCCACGTAACTAAGGACAAATTTTTTATTGGCTTTTTCTTCATATGCTGGATAATCTGATTTTGATCCATCTGTTCTAAGGCTTATGTACAATTGTTCTTTAACTGAATGAAGCCCTCCATCACGAATATTATTGGTTAGATTTTAATTATTTTTTGTTTTCTCATTCACAGGGAATAAATAAAACTAATAACTCTCGATTTTGTTCATGATTAATTAATTATAAAATTTACTAGGATATTTTTAAAACGACTGTCACCCAAGCCATTTTCATTGGTTATAGCAATTTCTAAATCTTTAACAGGATCAAAAATAGCAATATCTACAGGACAATGTGGTTCATAATTTATTGGTCTTCCAAATTCAGCATTCCATTCAAATAAAGCAAAAATATTACTTTCTCTCTGAAAACGATCAGTATGTTTAACACATATTCCATCAGTAAAATTAAAATTTATTTTAATTATTTTAAATGGTGTAATTTTTGAAACGCTTTTGGTAACCATCTTTTCGCTAGCCTCAACAACGTCATTCTGAAATCCTAATATACTGCAATAGTTTCCTTTATATCGACATAGAATTTTATATCACTTTCAAGAACAATTCTGTTTGAAATTTCAGCTACTTTAATATGAATATTTGTATTTTTTGAATGAATAAATTTTTCAAAATTGTTGAAACTATGCTGACCTATTGGAAACTCTATTGTTTCTCCATCGTTATATAGTATATTATTTTTTTGTTGTTGTATTACATTATATAATATTATACAATATTTGAAGTTAAAAGGTGAATGAAACCCAACTAATGTAACATTTTTATAAGTTTCTCTTTGTGGAATGGTTAATCGTTTTCAAGAATAGGTGAGTTACTACTTTATTGAAATGATCTACTGTAACAGCTGGAACAGTCTTGACTATGTTCCATTTATATTAACAAAAATTTATTTAAATGAATGGCAGATTGAAAACTGAAAATTAGAATTTAGAAAAGAAATCAAAAATAAAAATCGTTAGTTTTCAGCACATTCTACTCAATGTGCAAAAATGGGATCAATTGGTTATGATAAAACTACATTATTGGCTGGCAATTATATTCTAGCCCAAGGATGTTTGAACTGGAAAATATTAATCATAGGTATGTTTATTCAAAAAGGTTGGACCTGTCAAAAATCAAGAATTTATAAAAAAGATGTAAAAAATTTGAAACAAAAATAATGAAAAAATAGTATTTTGAATGAAAATAATTATAAAATTATTCCTTTATGTCACTGTCCAGATAAGTCTGTAGTAGTATTTGATGACTTCCTTCTTGGGAACAGGATACATTTAAAGAATATTTTACTACATCAAGACATAAAGAATTACATCGTTATATTTAAGTCAAAGGTTTTCAAAAATACCAAAACAACTACACAGAGATAAATTCAATTTTTTGAATGTTTTCAGATGAGGGAAAGAAATTTAAACCACACTTATCATGAGTTTGCTGGTGGTGATTTGAAGTTTGATGGTCGTAAAGAACTGTGTAGTAAATTTTAAAATTTTCCCAGCAAATTGACTGCTGAAACAAATTTCAGGCTTGCAGCCGGTCGTTGTTCAATACTTAGTACAATATTTCAACTGGGCACCTGCCAGTAATTTTCAGGTGAGCCAGTCTGCGACAGCTCACCTGTAGATGACTAACAGGTGCCCAGTTGAAATATTGTGCGAACTATTGAGTGACGACTGGCTGCAAGACCAAAATTTGTTTGAACTGTGTAGTAAATTTCGGAATGAACATTTTTTGATGTTTTTGTTGTAGACATGACTAGAAAACCGAATTAAAGGAAAATTCACAAATGTTGTTGTTGTTGTGGTCTTCAGTCCTGAGACTGGTTTGATGCAGCTCTCCATGCTACTCTATCCTGTGCAAGCTTTTTCATCTCCCAATACCTACTGCAACCTACAGCCTTCTGAATCTGCTTAGTGTATTCATCTCTTGGTCTCCCTCTACGATTTTTACCCTCCACGCTGCCCTCCAATACTAAATTGGTGATCCCTTGATGCCTCAGAACTTGTCCTACCAACCGATCCCTTCTTCTGGTCAAGTTGTGCCACAAACTTCTCTTCTCCCCAATCCTATTCAATACTTCCTCATTAGTTATGTGATCTACCCATCTAATCTTCAGCATTCTTCTGTAGCACCACATTTCGAAAGCTTCTATTCTCTTCTTGTCCAAACTATTTATCGTCCATGTTTCACTTCCATACATGGCTACACTCCATACGAATACTTTCAGAAATGACTTCCTGACACTTAAATCAATACTGGATGTTAACAAATTTATCTTCTTCAGAAACGCTTTCCTTGCCATTGCCAGCCTACATTTTATATCCTCTCTACTTCGACCATCATCAGTTACTTTGCTCCCCAAATAGCAAAACTCCTTTACTACTTTAAGTGCCTCATTTCCTAATCTAATTCCCTCAGCATCACCCGACTTAATTAGACTACATTCCATTATCCTTGTTTTGCTTTTGTTGATGTTCATCTTATATCCTCCTTTCAAGACACTGTCCATTCCATTCATCTGCTCTTGCAAGTCCTTTGCTGTCTCTGACAGAATTACAATGTCATCGGCGAACCTCAAAGTTCTTATTTCTTCTCCATGAATTTTAATACCTACTCCGAATTTTACTTTTGTTTCCTTTACTGCTTGCTCAATATACGGATTGAACAACATCGGGGAGAGGCTACAACCCTGTCTTACTCCCTTCCCAACCACTGCTTCCCTTTCATGTCCCTCGACTCTTATAACTGCCATCTGGTTTCTGTACAAATTGTAAATAGCCTTTCGCTCCCTGTATTTTACCCCTGCCACCTTTAGAATTTGAAAGAGAGTATTCCAGTCAACATTGTCAAAAGCTTTCTCTAAGTCTACAAATGCTAGAAACGTAGGTTTGCCTTTCCTTAATCTTTCTTCTAAGATAAGTCGTAAGGTCAGTATTGCCTCACGTGTTCCAGTGTTTCTACGGAATCCAAACTGATCTTCCCCGAGGTTGGCTTCTACTAGATTTTCCATTCGTCTGTAAAGAATTCGTGTTAGTATTTTGCAGCTGTGACTTATTAAGCTGATAGTTCGGTAATTTTCACATCTGTCAACACCTGCTTTCTTTGGGATTGGAATTAGTATATTCTTCTTGAAGTCTGAGGGTATTTCGCCTGTAATTCACAAATACAATACAGTATTTCACAGCAACATAAACGTTAAGGATAAATGCATAAAACTGTTTAATTAAAGTTTCTTGTCTCTAATAAATGTAAGCATCCGGCCTTGGTGGCCAGCGGTTCTAGGCGCTACAGCCTTGAATCGGGCAACCGCTACGGTCGCAGGTTCGAATCCTGCCTTGGGCATGGATATGTGTGATGTCCTTAGGTTAGTTTGGTTTAAGTAGTTCTAAGTTCTGGGGGACTGATGACCTCAGATGTTAAGTCCCATAGTGCTCAGAGCCATTTGAACCAAATGTAAGCAAAATATGACCCAGGGGTTTTGAACAGGCTAAATGATATAGAAATAAAGATGAAGAATAGAAAGAACAATTCAAGGTTTTGAAGAAACGTCCATGAACAGGATACAGAAAAAATAGAAAAGAAGATAAACCAGTCATCAAACCAATTGAAGAAGTTAATGAAGGAACTGAAGGATTAGGTGGTAATGTTCTGAGAGCTACAGAAGAAAGTAAAGAGGTTGAAAACAAATGGTCCCACTGTATCCACATCATCATCTAGAAGAATTTTAAGATTTATTGCCAGTTAGAAAACTGGTCTCATGATCAGGGATTCAGGATGCATTGAATAAGTATAATGAACAGAGAAAAAGATTGCTCAGACTCAAGGTGCCATTAAAAAAACACAGTGATGCAAGAAAAAATATGTAAATGAAAGAATATTAAAATATGTTAATCACAGTAAAGATCCATGTTTTGGATTAACACCTCTTGATAGATTTAAATTTGTTAGGTATTTGCAGTTGATTTAGTTGTTGTGAAATTAATTATTGGCTGAAAAGAATACAAAGTCTCATATGGTCTAATGAATCTTTTAACAAAAGAACAAAAAAATGGATAATATAGGTGAAGAATTTGATTGTGTTGGATTATCAAATTATGCAGTTGTATTGTACAGTTCACTACACTATATTGAGAAACTAATAGAAATAAAATAAAATCAAGTAGTGCTATAAAATACAATAAACTGATATCATAAATTAGCCAAAAGTATATCAAGTACCATGACCTTCAGATTCTTCAGATTATTCAGAGGCAAAAACAAATGAATGTGTAATTAAAAACCATACAGAAAAACCAGTCGAATTTGTTTGGTTGAAAGATGTTAGAGATTTAACTAATAGATTACCAGTAATTCAAAGAGGAGAATTTGCTAGAAATAAAAATTATCATAATGGAAAAGTTTGAATAATACAGATGTTAACATACTAATTTAGTGATTTTATTATTATTAATCCTAGATGTATTCCACATTCGATTAGGTTGTTGAATAATCTCCCTCACACATTTTGGAAAAGTGAAAAACATGGAGGAGGTTTAGTAAACGCTTTGATTAATAAATTACCATTTGAGATGCATCTTACAGGCTCCTTCTACTGCAGACCTGGGACCAAATTAGAAGAAAAGGAAGCATATGGTGATCCAGGAATTCACCCATTAGATGAGGCTTGTAATAAAGAAGATATTCCTTATAGAGGTAACAGGGATTTGGGAAACAGACATGAAGCAGATAAGGAACTTGAATTAGCTGCAAAAGAAAGAATGCATGTGAGTGATGTTTCATTAGCAGAAGATATAGCTGCAACTGGAGTTAGAGGAATAATGTATGGAAAACGAAAACAAAGTATGGGCATTAAATTAGCACCAGCTGGAGCACACTGAAGCCTGTGGATTGATGAAAGTAGATGGAATTGTAAAATTATTAATCATTATAAATTTTTTATCTGTGTAATGAATACCATTTCAATTGAATGTACTTCCCTGCAAAGTTGCAAAACTAAACTAAAATCCATTAAATTTAATCTGAATAGTGAACAATTAAATAGTATTCAACCATTTTAACTAATGTTCAAGAAAGAAAGTAAGAGAAAGTGGCAGCTAAGGCAGTCTTAGGATAGCACCCAAAAATTCTTGTAATTTCACTAGTCACATTTGGTATTCCTGTTGCTAAAAATATTATTGAATATCTGAAACGAAAGTAATATAAAGTACCAACACAACACAAAGGTGGATTTATTCCATTATTATTAGCTGTACTACCAATCTACCAACAATTCGTTCACTTTCTGGTGGTTCTGCAGCTATTGTAAAGGCATTAATAAACAGGAAAACGTCAATTGCAGGTTTAGAAGAACAGAAAACATATTATCTTGCAATTGAGAAAAAAGGATAGGAGACAAAAATTCAAAAAAGAAATTACAAAGTGTAATAATCCATTATCCGATTTTGACACATGAGAATTAGTTAAACAATTGAAAATTAAAAATTTTCGTGCAGTTTTTGTGAATGATGAATTACCTAATGAACCAAAACATTTAGAACATGGAATAGTTAATTTAGTTACATCTGGTTATCCTGGTAGTTACTGGATTTGTTATCACAAGAATAAAGATAAAAAAGCAGTATTTCATTTATTTGGTGGTAATATGCAAAAACAGATTATTTAGGAAAAAATGATTTATATTGTAACACTGAATGAGTACAGAATTTTGTTGAAGTAATATATAGACACTTGTGTCTATTTGTTTTATGTGTGAAAAGATATTTTAATTTAATAAGTTAACATTTTTGGGAATAAGGGCAGTCCAAAGGTCACACAATTAATGGCCAGATAAATTTAGAGAACAGAAAAAGGAATTAAAAGCAAAAATTTATCCAAAAATAGAAAGTTTCATTAAACAAATTCTTAAAAAATGACATAACATTTTTAAAACAACTAAACGAAATATTGAATTTAAATGTAGAAATGTAGTAGATCTAAAATATACAGTAAATGATTATTATGCTCTTACAAAAAATATTCCGAATCATGATAAGTTACAAAACCTGAATATACAAGTATTTTAATGCAGATGAATAATTATGTTAATGAAACGGATTTAACTCCTTACTTAACGATTTAAGTAATTTTAACGAAAAGTATATGATAAATAAACTATTGAACTTACTTTTATGACAAGAGTCGAAGAAATAATGCACAATCCATTGAATATTAATTTATTCTTAAAAAGTTGTCATTTGTGATAGCATAAACAGAGACTTAAGAGACTTAACAATTAATGATTTTGGTAATTCAATGAGTGTTTGTGACAAACTATCAATGATGACTCCTGTCACCGATTCAATCAAATTAGTTCACAAATACAATTTTCTAATCATAAGATTAAGAACAATGTAGAAACTCTTCCAGTTGATATATAGTTAATTATGTTTGGTGAAACCATTTAAACCTTATTCAGTTTTATTCTATATAAATGGTAAACCATATCTGCAAATTGAGATCTACAAATTTACTGAAAAACATAATCCTCACAAAATAAAAACTAAAACTGGAAGACAAAAAATTGAAGGTTGTTGTACTGGACATAAAACTAAGTAGAGCAAATTCGATAAGAAAATTATATAATCAAATGTGTTGCCATAGTCAAATATTTGTGAAGATACTATTAATGAACTACACAAACCAAACAGAAATATTTTAAAATAAGATGTACACTTTCTCCCAGTATAGACGTTTCATGGGAAGCTGATTCAGTTGAAATTAATTCTAGGAAATTAAAAGGAATTTCAAAATAAACGAATCATACAATTATTTACTAAATAAAATGATTATATTTTCAAAATTTTTGTGGGCTATTTCTGTGAAGGATTAACTAGGTAAAAATATAACTGGAAACTTTCACAAAAATATTGAAACATAAATCACTAAAAAATTTTCAATCAGACACTGGTAAGGAATTTTATAATAGAGTTCTTAAATAATATTGAAAAATAATAATTAATTAATTTTTAGCGAATTAAGACCATCTGTTATTTAAAGATTTAATACAATACTTAAAGGAGGTATGTGGAAAAAAGTAGCTACTTAAGGATACTAATAATTGGTTAAGTTAGTTACTAAATTAGTTAGTGAATGTAATATCACAGAAAATTCAACTGTAAAAATAAAACCAACTGAAGATAATGAAAAGAATTGTAAATCAACTGTTTTGGTAGCTAAAGATGAAAATTAATTTGAAAATGGAGATAGAATTGAAGTTAGTGAACTTGAAGGACATCTTGAAAAAAGAATATACAGCTAATTGGTAAAAAAAATTTGTGACATGTAATTTGCTTTTCATTCTAATCCAGTCATATATAAACTAAAAGATGTAATTGGTAAACAAAGAAAAGGAAATTTTTATGAGTAATATATACAGAAAACAATATATTTGGATGTACATTTTGTTGAAAGACGTTTCAAAAATAAAGGAGATAAATGTATGATTAATGGGTAGGATCTGATAATTTGCATAATGGTTGAGTAAATGAAAATAATATTGTCTTATAACAATTTTAGTATATAAATGTACCAAACAGTATGAATCAGAAAAACTAACACTTTCATTGTTTCTATCTGTGTCTTATCCTGAAGAAGATGAGGAGATAGTCTCTAAATTCATGAAATAATTAACTGATGAAAATGTGTATTATTTATACAGTCTCAAAAAGAATTCCTTATTGTTTTGAATATTTTAAGAAGCAACTGTAAGTTGCTTATGATGGTACTTGAAATTTATAGCTGAATTTGAATTACATTCCTTTATAATAGTCATTGAATCTTTTGGCATATTTCTTTATATACCAATTTTTTTTGATTCAATAAGATTTTCTAGTGTTTGCCTAACCATATTATTTTTATCAGGATATTATACCTAGAATTCCAAAATAATTGGTGTTAGTTCCTCTCTAGCCAGTTCATCTAACACACTTATATCTATTATCTTGTAGTTTACATAAATTGTGAGTTTTCTTGAAATTTTTAATAGTGGTATTTCCTTCTGCATAGGTGATGTAAACAGTGCTTCCATAGATCGATACTTAACACAGTCTCTGATGTAAGAGTATTCGAATTTATTATCTAGATTTTCACGTATGTAGATATCTAGATTTAATTAACTTAACTGTTATTCCAGCAATTTTTTTGAAGTGATCGTTATGGTTTTGTTTAGCAGTCACAATAGAGTTGATACCATTCTTTTCTAATTTCGACACTTTTATATTCACTTGTTTTCACTTTTTTAACTATTTCTCCTTCTGTTTCCATAAGAAGTTGTTCTTGTTCTGTATCTATTAGATTTTCAAAATCGATTGCAAGTTTTTTTAACCTTTTCAACAGATGCTACATATTTTAGATAACCAGCTAGCATTTATTGTAATTTAGTGTAATATTTTCTAACACATTCACTATTCTGATTGTTCATCAACATTATTGATTTTTAAACTTTCAACTGCCAATTTTAATCTAGTTTTTTCGTAGAAAATAATGTTTATTACAAGTTTTTAATTCATCTTCAGTAAATGGATAACCATTTAATACTGGAACATAGTATTTTATTACTTCAAATTTAATTTCATTTTGCTGTAGACAAGTCTTATAATGTCTTTTATGACTATGAAAATCTGCATCATCATATGTGGGCAAATATTTGCCCCCGTGAAAGTCTTCTTAAATAAGATACTGAATATCATTTGTAATTAATACATTTTTCTCTTCAAATAAACGAATCCAAATATCTTTAATCACATAACCTATATTTAATAGATAATTCTTCTTCTGAATAAATACATATATACTGACACCATCTCAAGACAGCTGAAGCAGTCACTTTATGATATGTATTTCTGAAATTACAGCAACTGCGTTAGTGCCAGCTAAAACAGACTTAAGTCTTCGACTATGTGTACTTGACACCACTTCAGCTGTTGCTGGAATAGCTGCCATTTACTAAAAATAATTTTTCTTACCTCTTTCATATTTACAATATAGTTTTGGTTTTACTCAATCTTTTTTCACTGATCATAATATTCCATCACTGACCTTTTTATGTAAATTATTTTGTGTTATTCGCTAGAGACCATTCTGCATGTATTCATACCTTAAATCTAGTTGATCACTATATTTTATTACTGTACAATCATTATTATAACTTTCAAGTATTTCTTACAAATTTCTTTTGCAGTCTGTATGAAACTAAATACAGAAATTCCATATGGAATGGCTAGAAGAACAAATTAATTGTCCAATGTGTCCAATGTAATTTAAATCTCAATATGCTGCACCTATATTTATTAAATCATTAATCAATTGTTCTTCAGTTTTTTGATTTAAATTATTAAAATAATTTTGCCAGCGAATAATTCTTTAATTTTCTTTCATTCATTGAAAATAACTTACTGAATTAGGACTGTAATTAAGAAATAACAGTCCTTCACAGTTTGGTTGTCTATATAATGCTTTTAAAAATACTACTGACATAGTAAGTGTATTCAGTCACTGTTAAATAATTTCAAAAGGACAAAAGTTGGTCTTTAATTTTCAGTAACTATTTGAGGTACAATTTTTCATGTAAAGTTTCTGTTGCTCTGTCAACTGCCATATTTAAATTTTGAATGCAATCTTCTCTAATTTTATTTAAATTTTCTAAGTGAGTTACTTGTAATGTATGCATTCCTTTTATTTATTTCTTAATTTTGTATTGTGCATATTTGCTAACTAATGGTAGAAGTTCCTCCCAAACCCAATCTTTTCTGCAAAAGACATTTTGCATCCTGTAACTATAGAATATGAAGCTGTTTCATAGAAAATTATTTTTGCATTCTTAAAAATTTATGTAGTCTTGCAGTAGTAATACCAAGATTTTAAAATGATTTTCAATACATATTTTAACAAGATCATGAACCGCTTTTCTACATCAAACATACTCAAAAATCAGCAACTTGATTTTCTTTGAACTATGGATTATAGTTTCTGGTGATAAGCTCTATAATCGACTCCATTTATAAGAAAATAAATTGTCAGTTTTTTAATTTTTTAGATTAAAAAATTGAGGAATGCAATGTTGGTTCATTAATAAAATGTATATCTGAATATGAGTGTAACTGTTGGCTTAGTAATCAATATAATGTTTTTCAATTGTTCAAAATTTCCTTTCAGGAACTATTTGCCATGTGGTATTCCAAACAGCAAAATTAAAATATGATTTGTTATTATTGCATTTCTTTATTCAACAATTGGAATTATTTTTAAGAGGACAATGAGATGTTTTGTATTATAATTTTTTACAAATCTATTAAAAATTATTTCTAATAAACAGTGAGTCTACTTAGTCTGAAAGTAAACGAATTGAATGCTACAGCAAAACAATTAGGACTTAAATGTTGTTTAAACCTGATAATACTAAAACTGATTGAACTTATTAATAATACTATTCACAAGCCGAGTTGGCAGTTGAATGAACTAAAACCTAGAGAAGAACAGCATATTCAGACACTTCATCTTAAGTGTAGAAGTTTATATTTTGAACCATTATGTGACTTGTATTTAGCACATGAAACACACACACACACACACACACACACACACACACACACACACACACACACACACACACATATATATATATATATACACACACACATATATATATATATATATATATATATATATATATATATATACTAGTTGCTTACAATGAAAAGAGAAATTCTTTTACCGAATTTCAGTGGACAAAAATTAATAGCAGGATTTTACAACTTATTCGAAAAATGGACGAGGGAATTTTCTGATAAATTAGATTTGGGGTATTTATTTACAGGTCTTGAAACGTACGAAGATTTTATAATAGAATTTCAACATAAATGAGACTCGAATAATACATGATGACATAGAAAGTTATCTCAGGTTTTTATGTCAGAATTTCAAGTTAAACTGAAATTGGACCATATATGTGTGTTCAAAACAAAAAATCTAAATATCTTATATGAGAATTTCAGGACAAAGAAAGATATGATTATATCTCATTAAATCAACATTTATCTGAGCATTTCCTGAGAGAATTTCAAAATAACGTAAATTGGGATGATATATCACGTAGGAAAGTATTGTCTGAGAATTTCAGTATAAATTAAAATGGGAAGAAATTTCAGGTATTCAAAAGCTGACTGGAGACTTAATGAGAATCTGAATATAAATTAGATTTGAATAGAATGTAATCTTTTCAAATATTCTCTGAAGCTTTTATGCAAGCACTTCAGGATATTTTAAATTGGGAATTCATATCACCTGATCAAAAATTGTAGATTATTTTATGAGAAATTTTCATGGTAAAGTAAACTGAGAAGTTATATCAGGTGAAAAAAAAATCGCAATATTTTGTAATAGAATTTACATGTAGAATTAATTGGAAAATAAGTTTAAAATAGTAAGAACTATCTGAATCACATATACAAAAATAATGAAACCATTTCAAATACTGACAGGACAATCTGAACATAATGAATGTACTATATTTATAAGTAAGGAAAATCATCAATTTGTAAAAATAATAGTAATTATAATTTTCATAAAGGGTCTATTTATGAATGGTTAAAAGAACAAATTGAATGTCCAATAGTCAAAGGGTTATTAAAAGATATAATGAGATAGTTCATTACAAATCTGTTTGATGATTTATTATATATTGCTGATGCTTAATGTGATGATGAAGATTGTGCTAGGGATTATTGTTATAATATTTTACTTTTTCACAAGTGTAATAATTTTTTTCTTTGTAAATGGAGCAGGTTCAATAACAACCAATCAAATCCAAATGTTGTAAATATTATCATACTGAGAATTCGAAAGATAATTTTACCTCACAGAAATATACGAAAATTGATATAGAACGCTGTGTACACCATGCGTAAATGAATAATACATAAAAAATGTCAATAATAATCGAATTTCTTCCATAGGGGGAAACTAATTTCTAAATATTATTAAAATAACCATTTGCAACTAATTCCAAGTGTAGAACTTTCGACAATATTATTGTCAATGGAAAATCATGAAGAACCAAATGATCCATCCTGAAAGAAATTACTGGTGAAATAGTAATTAAAATAAATATATAATAAATGTAAAAGACGAACTTTAGATATATGAAAAATAAGTAAGTAAAATCACCTTGTACTATGTACTTGAATATCTGTTAAATAAGATATCTCAGATGTCTTAGAAATTTGAGAGCGTATTTTTTATAGATATGTTAATTTTTTCTTGTATAAATAGAAGGACAAAACAGAGCAATACCATTTATCAACTTTGTGTTTACTGTAGAAGAAATAACTTTAGAGGCTATAGTAAATTAAATAAAGCTGATCTAATAATAAAAGCCATCAAAACAAAGAAGGAGGGAGATTTTTAACACAACTACATTGTTGTGTAATTAAAAATTGTGACGAATATTCAAAACTAGTGAATATAAATCATTAAAAAACTTTCCATTTTCTTATGACATCTTTGAGAAAAAAGAAACTAAAACTAACAATGAAATATTATTTCCTTGGCATACCACTTTATTTGAGAAACCAAGAGACAGAAGAACATTTAGAGTTTATGTGTATGACACTGCATTTGCAAACAGATTACAAATGATAAATCAATAGGACATAATCATTCCTTAACTGCAGTAATACTGGAAATTATGAAAATTGTAGAAGGCTATCTAAAAAAACTTCAGAGATTGAAAATAACGTCAAGATTTTTTTAGTGAGTACCAACTGCAGACAAATAGAAATACTAGGAATTTCGGTGAGAGACAGAAAACTAAATGAAAGATATTTATTAAGAAACTCCCAAACCTGGGCTAGAAGATTGATTGATTGTTTTTAAAAGGAGAGCTAAAACTGCTTAGATCTAACCCACCACTGACCACACTGAAACTACGTTTATTGTGTGGTATCGCTCCCTGTATATCTAGTAATGCCAACCAGTGCCATTTAATAGTGCAAAGAGTCCCTCTACCAGTTTTTTGTTACACACAATTTCTTCAGGTCTAGTTGTCCTGAAGATCCTGTTTCTTTTACTCTCCAGTGCCAAGCATTCTAAAATTAGGTGAGATGCAGTTTCTTCACCCTCATCACAGATCCTACATTTAGAGCTGTCTTCCACGATACCCATTGTATGTAGGTGATTTTTAAGTTCCCCTGGCCAGTCATCAGTCCAGTCATGAGTTTCATCTTCTCCTGTTCAATCCCAGCATCACAGAGCTCCTTTTGAAACATGGATTGGGTATCATTACCTTACCATGTTTTTGTTTATGGACCTTGGTCCAATATCCTATGTGCTGTTTCCTAAGCCAGTTCCGTAGTTCTAATTTGATCATAGCCTTAGAGACTATCAAGACAGGTTCCGGTCCAATAAATGGAGTTGTTACTCCCATCCTAGCGAATATATTGGCTTGTTCATTGCCACAGATCCCCGAGTGGCTGGGGACCCACACTAGGTACACCCTATTGCTTCCCCCTAGCTCCACCAGAGCCATGTGGTAATCTGCAACAATCTTAGATCTTGTTGCAGGAGCTGCCAATGATTTCAGAGCTGCCTGGCTGTCTGAATAGATGTAGATGCTGCGGTCATTGTAGCACCTATGCATATTCTCCTCGACACATGCCCTGATTGCAGTAATTTCATGGAATACAGAGTGATATGAAGTGGGACAAGCATCAAATGGCAGTTGTGGGGAAGCGGATAGTCGTCTTCGGTTCATTGGTAGAATTTTGGGAAGATGTGGTTCATCTGTAAAGGAGACCGCTTAAAAAACACTGATACGACGTATTCTTGAGTACTGCTCGAGCGTTTGGGATCCCTATCAGGTCGGATTGAGGGAGGACATAGAAGCAATTCAGAGGCGGGCTGCTAGATTTGTTGCGGGTAGGTATGATCATCATGCGAGCATTACGGAAATGCTTGAGGAACTTGGGTGGGAGTCTCCAGAAGAGAGGAGGCGTCATTTTCGTGAATCGCTACTGAGGAAATTTAGAGAACCAGCATTTGAGGCTGACTGCAGTAAAATTTTACTGCTGCCAACTTACATTTCGCAGAAAGACCACAAAGATAAGATAAGAGAGATTAGGACTTGTACAGAAGCGTATAGGCAGTCATTTTTCCCCCTTTCTGTTTGGGAGTGGAACAGGGGCAGAAGATGCTAGTTGTGGTACGAGGTACCCTCCGCCACGTACCGTACTGTGGATTGCGGAGTATGTATGTAGATGTAGATGTAGAGGCGAGTTTCCATAGAGTTGTTGCTCTCCACTCTTGGCTGAACCCCGTACAACCATGCCCCAACACCTTAATCTGTTCTTGACCCATCGGTGAACCAAACGATGTCCCCCGTATGGTGTCGAACTGTTTTCTCCCACTGCTCCCTACTTCCAGTTATAATATTTTAAGGCTTGTCGAAGCAGTTGGGAGTTATTATATAGTCGGCGGGAATTTCCCCAGCCATACCTATATTTACCTCACTCACTATGTTAGTGTGTGATTCTGGATATTCAAATGAGACCCAGTTTTGGCCAGTTTTAAGTCTGTATGCCCGAGCTGCTGTCTCCATCTTAACCCAAAGGTGAAGTGGAGGCATATCCAGCATGGCTTCCATTCCAGTGGTTGGTGTGCTGCTAATTCTGCCCATTATGGTTAAGCAGGCCAATCTCTGCACTTTAGCAAGCTCTTTAGCAGCAACCCACTGTGCTACCTTCTTCCACCACACTATGGCCCCATAGGAAATCCTAGGTCTAACCACTGTGGTATCCAGTGCATACCCCTGGAGCTTAAGCCCCAGTTTTTGCCAGCCCTCTTAGTACTCACTAAAGTACTTTTTGCCTTGGAGCTGATACTCTTAATATAAGGGGTCCAAGTTAGCTTCTCATCCAAGGTTACCCCTAGGTATTTCATTGTCCCCTTCACAGGTAGAGTTTCATCAAAGAGCTTTAGATTCCAACTTGCATGCTGAATATGTCTTTTTGTAAATGGCACCAAAACAGTCTTCTTAGGATTAACTCTCAGATCCTGTTTAATGCACCATTTTTGCACAATGTCCAACCCTCTTTGTGCCATATTCCTGACTGTGTCAGTGAATTTGCCAAGTATTACTATGACAAGGTCATCTGTGTATCCTTGGTAGAAGCATTGTCCGGAATTTAGTTCCTCAATGAGTTCGTTCACCACTAGATTCCACAACAGAGGAGACAAAACTTCTCATTGTGGGGGTCTAGCGGTCTTAATTACCATCTTTTCATTCATCATGGTAGCCTACACCTTCCCTCCACTAAGCATGGCTCTGGTCCATCTACATATAGTGGTCCCCAAGTCATGGACCTCTGCTGCCCTTACCACGGAATCGAAGGTCGTGTTGCTAAAAGCCCCCTCGATATCCAGGAACTTGCAGAGCGATATTCCTTGGAAGTGAAGTGCTTTTTCCACCTTCCTGACGAGTTGGTGGAGAGCTGTCTCACATGATTTACCTGGTTGGTATGCGTGTTGTTTAAGGTGTAGAGGGACCCTACTTAGCCTTCTCTCCCCAACGTATACATTAATCAGACTTTCCAATGTTTTGAGAACGAAGGAGGGTGGACTGATTGGTCTCATATCCTTGGCCTCGGTATGATCAGTTCTCCCTGGCTTTGGAATGAAGATAACCCTCACTGCCCTCCTAACATTGGGAATGATTTCTATTGCTAAGCTAACCCTAAATAGCCTGCATAGGATTCTTATAAGCTTTCCTCATGCCTGTTGCAGGAGAGCTGGAAAAATTCCATCTGGGCCAGGTGACTTGAATGGCTTGAATGTTCCCTTCGCCCACTGGATTTTGTTGAAGTTCACACACTACTCGGCCGATTCCCAGTCCTCTCTTCGAGTGCCTGACAACCATTGACTCTCTGGGGTCACATACTGGTCTGTGTAATCCGGCAGAGCGTATTGAGGAAAGTGAGTTTTGAGGAGCAATTCCAGCGTATCATTTGCTGTCTTTCTATATTCTCCATCCTCCTTCCTCAACATACGTTCTGGATTAGTTGGTACTCTAGTGAGAATCTTGTGAAGTCTCGCTTGTGCAACCGTGCCTTCCACTTCCTCACAGAATGCCTTCCAGGATTCCACCTTTGCTTGTCTTATTACAAGATTGTAACTGACAAGTGCCTCACGATATTTAGCCCATTGTCCTTTACGTCTCGCAATATTAAACAGTCTCTGTACCTGTTTCCTTTGCGTTTCTACTTAGTTATTCCACCAGGGAACACTCCTATTTGTGCACTTCCTGGTAATTGTGCAGTTGTCTTGATATGAGGTCACTGTGGCAGAGTTAACAGACTCTGCTACTTCTTGAAATTCTACTGGCTTCCTTATCGTGGTTTTTATTTCTGATAAGCTGAAGTCAAGGTCCCTCCTATATGTCTCCCAGTCTGATTTCCTGGGATTTCTATCAGTCATGGTCTGTCTGATTCCCATTTCAACCTTGGATTTAATGTACATGTGGCCTGATGAGGATAGCTCCAACACCACATGCCATTGTTGGACGTAGCTACCGATCGTCATGGAACCAAATCTTATGTCAATTACTTCTCCCCTGATGCTCTTCCTGAATGTAGGTTAATTGCCCCTATTCAGGACCTCTATGTTGTTAGCTAAGGGGAATTCCAGAAAGTACTCATCTCTACTGTTGGTGTCCTTGCTGCCCCACACTAGGTTGTGGGAACTGACGTCGCACCCCACCAGCAGTTGGTCACCATGCCGATTGCTAGTCTCTACTAGTCTCCTCACCTCCAAGGGAGGGGGAGAACTGTCTTCATAAGGAAGATATGCTGAGGCAAAGACAATTTCCCTCGTGATACCTTCCTCACATTGCTGCATTTGGATGGTCACTATGTCCCTAGCGCAGAAATCCATCATCGGCTTGAAAGACATTCCGTTTCTTACATAGATGCATGTTCTGAAGTTTCTTAGATTCCTAGCACGGATTAGCTTACCTCCAGTGCCTCCGAGGCCCGATACACTCCCTTTGCATAAATATGGTTCTTGTATCAGGGCAAATCCACTTTCTGTCTCCCCAGGCAGCGACTAAAGGCAGCAGAGGCCCCTTTACTGCACTACAGATTAATCTGCAGCACCTCCAGGCTCCGTCTAACAGCCATCTTTGGGTCTTTGAGAACCCTGATGGTGACCTTCGAGAACCCTAAAAATAGCTTCCAGTCCTGCTCCCACATCGCCTTCAGGGACTTCTCATCAACCTCCACCACCAGGGTTTGTCCTTCCGGAGCAACCTACTAGCTAATCACTCTCTAGTCTTCTGGGCCCCTATTTTTCTGAACAGAGTCTTGGGAGAGACTTCCTTAAGGATCTTGGGTACCCATAGTGATATCTTTGCTGTCCTAAGAAGCTCCGCTGCCGTCTTGACCAGCAGCTTCGCATGTTTCCACGGGGATATCATGGGCACCTTGTCCTTGAGCCATTCTGCTGTGTGCAACCCCTCACAGACCAAAATGAGTGCACCACGATCCAGACAGACCCTGCTGAAGTTGGGACCTGGGCCAGTGTCCCCCCCCCCCCCCCCAGTCTTTTCAAACAGGGCTATCTGTACTAGTTCCTCCTGCTGCGAGGTAATGGCCACAAGTGGATAACCTTCCTGGATAACTGCCATCCTAAAATCCGAGACTGCAGTACTATAGGTCTGTTTCCCATTTTCTTCCCTCGGTTTTTTCTGGACTCGCTTATCAAGGGAGGAGGGAGTCTTTGATGCTTCCCTTATCCACTTGCTACCTGTCTTTGACGTTGTGGGGGTCTGCATGTCCCCTTCAACCTGAGGCAGTTTTTTCCTTGGGTCTTGGGTTCTAGTCCCTTTACTTCCCTCCACTGTGTTTAGGAAGCCATTCTTTTCCTTCCTTTTCCCTCTGTCCCCTGAGTAGCTTCCTCCTTTGGGCACCAGACAAGCTTTTGATCTTAATCTGGTCTAGCTTCTCGGTTACAGTTCCCACTCCTGGCTCAGGTCTAGACCCTGATTCAGTAGTGGAAATGCCTTCTATCGGTTCCGTCCCCGATGTTTGGGTATTGAGGTCTCAATTTGCCCCTCAGTTTCTTTTTTTTTTTCTTTAGTCGTGTCCATGTTGGTCCCACGAGATTTGCTGATGTAGAAGGTCCACACCACGAATACCCCGCGTGGTGTAAGGCTAATTACTCAGGGAGGTTGCCTATATCTCTGAGGCTCCGTTTGCGACACATCTTCCCATGTGCCACGCACCACTCAGCACAGATCGCATCACACCTTGGGTTGGGTCAGGGAATAGGGTTGGTGTGGAGATGGAAGATGAGACATTGTGGGGCACTCTTGGTCTGATCCATCAGCTGAGGCCTTTCTGGCAGTAGGTCCTCTACTTTTGGCATAGCACTAAGCTTCCCACGGACGTGCAAGCCTCTCCACCCACACGGACAGTGCTTCATCAAGGTGGTGTGCTCCGGAGAGGAGCTAGAACATACTGAATCATCCAACTAATGGCTTGAGATTGAATGTGGTAGGAAGCTAGAGAATCTGGAAAGGGAAATGCAGGGGCTCAATCTAGATATAGTAGGAGTCAGTGAAGTGAAATGGAAAGGAAACACAGATATCTGGGCAGATGAATATAGGCAAACATCAGCAGCAGCAGAAAATTGGATAACAGTGATAGGAATCGTTATGAACAGGAAGATAGGGCACAGAGTGCGTTACTGTGAACAGTTGAGTGATAGGGTTGTTCATATCAGATTTGATCGAAAATTATAACCAACAATGATAGTTCACATGTACATGCAGACGTCACAAGGTGAAGTTGAAGAGGTGGAGAAAGTATTTAGGATATAGAAAGTATTCTATAATACATAAAGAAGGATGAAAATCTAGTAGCCATGGCAGACTGGAATGCAGTTGTAGGGTAAGGAGTAGAAGAAGAGATTACAGGAGAATATGGGCTTTGCTTGGGACAAGGACTGGGAGTGGAGAGAGAAGCATTGAGCTCTTTAATAAATTTTTAGCTAGTAATATGAAATACTCTTGCAATGTAACCAGCCCACCAATGGTAGTGATACAGTTCGACTGGGTAAGCTGTTTAAAATCGGTTATCGTGTCCAACTGCTTTTGCAAGTTACCCTCTGTAGTACTTGTTTATAAAACTGGTGTGCTCCACGAAATGACAGGTCCCTGCGAGCTACTGATGGGGTATTAATAATTTTTAGCAGGTGGGTTTAACTTACCCATAAAAGTTTGAAGGCAACCGATAACGCAATCCTTATAACCACTACAGAAGGCACTTATGCATGGCTTAATAGGAAGCAAAGAGCTTTAAATTATTTTTTATTTGTTGACCCAGCATGCGACTAAAGTAGGGACTAATTTGTGGGAGGTTTGCCTGACATATCTAAGGGATATTTCATCAATTCTATTTTCCATTTTCTAAGGAGGTTTGGATACTTTAGGTTTCACCTATTCTTTAAGTTGTTAATGGTAAAGGGAGAAAGACATCAGTAGATGAACTAGATTAACTGATATTTATTGACTACTTATAGCATTTGAACAATTAGCTGTGTCTCTATTGGAATACTTATTGCCCATTCTTATGTTACAGCAAGGGCTCTCATATTATACATCATGCTAAATGGTCTCGCTAGTCAACAGGATTTGCTTTTACCTCGTAATTATGGAAAGGGAGAGGGGAGTGCAGACCTGGCTTCAGTGGAATTTTATGCAGGCACACAACTGCATCTAAACCCATGGCTTCTATTGATATTACGTTTAATTACTATATGTGACGCAGAACAAGTTCAGGAAAAGACACTACAAGTGAACTCTGTCAAGGTGGAAGAGTATCTGCCTAAATATTTCAAATTTCATTAAAACGCCAAAAAGGGGTAGCATGGGGTCGACTTGCCTATGACTACCAATTATTCTTTAACCCTGCGTTCTGAAACAACACCATGTTCCTGAGCGGGGGTCGCAGGAACATTTACTATCGCATAGAGGGAAAATTTTGCAAGTCTCCATCCCATCACTAGGTATTAAAATGTATTAATCCTTATATTTTATGTAACGCACTGCATTACAAGCAAATCAAATAGTTATGGAGGGGGCACAAGAAACATTTACTAATTATCGCCTTGATATTAGTGAACGCACGTGGCCAAGTTGCGACAGCCAAAAGAAATGAAAACTTCTGACACACAAGGTTATTTCTTCCCTATCTTAATTCACGCACTACCGCATAATTATATCTTCGTACCTTGTATCTACTGTTGTGGCCCACCTTTCTATTAACCAACGTGAGTTAACCAGAGTGAGAACGCGCATTTTTCATGATTCAAAGTTCTTTTTTCCCGCACAAATTTACTATTTCAGAAATGAGCTATATGAAACTGCAGTGAATCTACTGTACTTTTTGGGAATGAAACTGCACTTTACTAATGTGGCGGTCGCTCCAAACGACCACGTGGGGGGAAACCAAGTACACAAAGAAAACATATCAGGAATTTAAAAATCCCCCATAATATCACTGTGAAAGAAACTCCAAGTTAAAATACTTCAAATAAGTCAACGTCTGTTATGCTTAGATCAAAAATACTACCGTGAGCTTAAGACACATGTTGCGTGCCTGACCAAGACACAAACGCAGAGGTCTTACTGAAATTTAATCAAATTACGAATATAAACTCCACTGTGGAGGTTTCGCGGTAATCTCACACTTAATTTCATCATCTGGAGCTTAGTAACGAACAGATTTGAAACATTCTAATACCTTTGATATACTACTGTAAAACTGATAGGTAACTTTTCAACGTCTGCACAGCGCCGCTATGCAGCAACCAGTCCTGCGGGCACATCACTTAAGCGTTGCACGTTCAAAAGCGGTGGTGAAGGGGGTCGTTCGCCAACCTGAAAGAGCCAATACTCGTGGCTTCGCGACCTCACTCACCTCACTTGCAAACTTTGCCAAACTTGTTGGCATTTAGGGGTTGGTACTACCCTACCACAGAACCACACTATTCATGCATAGCTACAACCTCTGACTAAAGCTTTCTGCTACTTCACATAGTTTCTCATTCCAACAACCCAGGTTGCACTAGGGAAAGGATGCAGGGAAACGTGGAACACAAGAGATAAAATAAATATAGAAACAAACGCCGTTCGTTCCATTCCTTCATGCTTGTTACCCACTGACTTATTTCTGCAGGTTATAATAAAACCTCTCGCTATTCATTCTCTTGTACTGGAAATGTAACGAGAAAAATATGGAACGGTACAAAAAGTTCCGTTTCACTCTATTCAAGAATCACAAGAGGAGGTGGTATACTTGGAAAAGGCTGGGTGATAGAGGAAGATTTCAATCAGATTATATCATGTGTTGTGGATTGGCAAGAGAGCCAATCCACTGTGAGAGGAAGCCGAAAGGCACGCGTTTTAGCTCACGCAGGCTGGCGTGAGGTCTGGAACAGGACAAGGAAGTTAGACTTTAGCAAAAAACGACGTAGCTGTGGAATACTTAACTTTAATCCACAAATGGTGAACATCGGTCTTGACGGTGCATGTTTTACAGCATCAATAGTAACTGGTAATGGCGCCTTGCTAGGTCGTAGCAAATGACGTAGCTGAAGGCTATGCTAACTATCGTCTCGGCAAATGAGAGCGTATTTTGTCAGTGAACCATCGCTAACAAAGTCGGCTCTACAACTGGGGCGAGTGCTAGGAAGTCTCTCTAGACCTGCCGTGTGGCGGCGCTCGGTCTGCAATCACTGATAGTGGCGACACGTGGGTCCGACGTATACTAACGGACCGCGGCCGATTTAAAGGCTACCACCTAGCAAGTGTCGTGTCTGGCGGTGACACCACACTCCTCCCCCGCAAATCGGCGGACGGTTGTGGCATAAGGCTTCCGCCCGCCGTGGGAAGGATCCCATGTTGACGTATGCTACGAGGTGGGGAGCCTAACAACAGGCGAGGCTGCGCCACCCGCACCCTGCCATTCGGACCGAGCGGAGCTAGGAAACGCCTGAAAACCTGCTCCAGGGTGCACGCCAACATGCGGTGTATGCGCCCGTAGAGAGACAGGAGGGGCCGAAGGGTCGACCTCCATCGGGCCGGGGCACCCGTCGGGCGAAGATGACATAAGGTCCGGAGCGGGCAAGAGCTCCATGGCGGAGGACAACTGGTCACGGGAAGCGATCGGCGGCGCGTGACCCAGGGAGGCGCCCGGCGGTTGCAGCGATGCGTCCACTGCGGGCGTCGCCGGCGGGAGAACAGGTGGCGGCGGCGGTGGCGCGTCGCCATGGGGCAAAATGGAAGGCAGCGTCGGTAACACCTGGGGCTGCGGCGAGCCAGTAGATTGGTCACCAGGGCGCTGACCGGACGGCACCGTCGCTGAAAGCAGATGGGGAGCGGCAGATCCCGTGCGACGACAGAGGCGCAACTGGTTAAGATGCCGGCACACCTCACTAGAGGCCCCCAAAACCAGATACATAGCGCGGCGAGGCAGCGAAGAATGCTCCCTGCAAGCCAACGCCGTGAACCTCGATAGTGGCGGTAGTAGACAACGTCGCCTGGGGCAAAAGCAGGTGTCTGCCGCTGCACAGGAACCTGATGCGGCGGATGTAGCAAAGACATCAAGGTTCTATGAAGACGACCGTGGAGCAACTCAGCCGGCGAGCGACCATCTCAGGGCTGAGAGCGATACGAGGACAAAAAGAGCAATAACGCGTCCTCCCGAGAATGCGACTCTTTTAACTTTAACATCTGTGACTTGAAAGTCCGGACCAATCGTTCAGCAGCACCATCTGACTGAGGCGAAAACGGCGCGGATGTCAGATGTTGAATACCATTGGCCTTGCAGAATGACTGAAATTCTGCGGACATGAATTGTGGGCCATTGTCGGAAACAATAGTCTGCGGACGACCTTCAATGCAAAAGATAGCAGATAACGCTTGGATGGTGGCAGATGACGTCGTGGAAGACATCCGAACAACAAAAGGAAAATTACTGAATGAATCTACCACAACCAACTATCGAGCATTCCAGAATGGACCAGCAAAATCGATGTGTAAGCGTTGCCAGGGGTAAGTGGCTTTTGGCCATGCAAAGAATTTCCGCGGTTTTGCGGATTGTTGTTCGGCACACGCCATGCAAGAAGAGCACATATTCGTAATCGCAGCATCGATTACGAACCAAGTACAGTGTTGACGAGCAAGTTGTTTCATTCGCACTATACCCCAATGTCCTTGGTGGAGAAGCCGTAAGGCAGAGGACTGTAACGAACGTGGAACCACGACCCTGGACTGATCATTATCAGAACGCAACAGCAAAACACCACGTCGAACAAAAAGTCTCTCCTTGTGAGCAAAAAATCGGCGAACCAACGGATCCCCGATCTGTGACTTTGACAAGGGCCATTGAGTAGCAACGAAACGCAGAACGGTAGCCAGGACAGGGTCACCAGCTGTGGCTGTAGCTACACGACGAAAATCAATCGGAAATGATTGGACCACGTCATCGGTTTCCGCATCAATGAACATGCAAGCAAGTTCGGAAGAATCGAATGCTCTGTCCTCAGCAACAGGCAAACGGGACAACGCATCGGCGTTTCCGTGCTTAGCAGTGGACCGATACAAGATATCGTAGCGGTACTGCGAGAGGAAAATAGACCAGCGCATGAATTTCAGCGCTGTACGTGGAGGTACAGGCTTGTTCGGATGGAAATGAAAATGTCGTGTGGCTAGGGCCTCCCGTCAGGTAGACCGTTCGCCTGATGCAGGTCTTACGATTTGACGCCACTTCGGCGACCTGCGCGTCGATGGGGATGAAATGATGATGATTAGGACAACACAACACCCAGTGCCCGAGCGGAGAAAATTTCCGACCCAGCCGGGAATCGAACCCGGGCCCTTATGATTGACAGTCTGCCATGCTGACCACTCAGCTACCGGGGCGAATGAAAAAGCGATGTCAAAGGTTTGTCGTCTGTGATGATTGTAAAGTGACGACCATACAAGAAATCATGAAACTTAATAACACCAAATACGAGAGCCAATGCTTCTTTCTCGATCTGTGAATAATTTCGTTTCGCAGACGAGAGCAATTTGGACGCAAAGGCAATAGGGCGATCGTGCGAACCATCTTTGTGCGCAAGCACAGCACCGATCCCGAAATCCGATGCATCCACCATCAACAAAAGGGGCTTCCGGGGATCGAATGGCGTAAGGCAAGTATTGGAAAGCAACGCCGATATCAACTGGCGAAAGGCGCGTTCGCATTCCGTCGTCCAGACGAACGGAACACCTTTACGGCGTAAGCGATGAAGCGGAGCTGCAATAGAAGAGGCGTGGCGCACATAGCGATGATAATAATTAATTTTTCCCAGCACACTCTGTAGCTGCTTCAAATTCTGCGGCGAAGGCAAGTCGTGTATGGCACGGAGGTGCTCGGGACTAGGATGTATGCCTCAGGCATCGAGTACATGTCCCAGGTAGGGTAAGTTACGAGCAAAAAACACACATTTGTCCTTCCACAAGCGAAGACCATTTTGTCGCAATATCGTCCTGATAGTTTGCTGCAGTATGGACCGACGCACAAACAGTTTGTAGATATTGCTGAAACAATGCAGGGGCGGATGCACACGCGAATGGCAGTCGTTTGAATCTATACAAACCAAGATGCGTGTTAACCACCAAAATGCGCTGGTATTCTTCATCCACTGGTATTTGCAAGTACGCATCTGCTAGGACCAACTTCGAAAAATATTTACCCGGGCACAGTTTGTCAAAAAGATCTTCCGGGTGGGGTAAAGGAAAAGTTGCAGTCACTAGCTTTGGATTCACTGTTGCCTTGAAGTCCACACAAAGTCTCAATTTTCCGGAAGGTTTTTGTAAAATTACTAAGGGTGATGCCCAGAGAGAAGCCTGCACACGTTCAATTACACCTTGTGATTCCAAATCGTGTAATGTTTTTGCGACCTCATCACGCAATGTGTGCGGAACATGGCGCGCTCTGAAAAATTTCGGTTGCGCGTTTACTTTCAGTTACAAATGTGCTTTATAGTTCTTAGCGCAACCGAGGCCCGGTGCAAAAATGTCTGCAAATTCTTCACATAGATGAGAAACACTGTCTGAAGGCACAGTCTGGTTCACTGATTGGACCTGATTTACTATAGACAAGTTAAACAACTGAAATAAATCGAAACCAAACAAGTTCACTGCAGAAGAAGAACGAAGGACGTACAATGACATAAGTTTTGTTTGTCCTTTGTATGTTGCAAGAAGGCTGCACTGTCCTAACACAGGGAGCCCGTGACCTTGCGAGGTGCCGGGGCTAGCAGTGTATTTAACACTAAATTCTTCTAGAATCTACATATGTAAATGATGCTCTAAGACCCCCCCCCCCCCCCTATTCTAACTCCGACTTTTGCTGTTGCACACGGATTAAAAAAAATACGCGAACTGACTCTAATCAACCCTGCCAGTGGAGTAGAAGAGAGTTTGGCACCTGCAATAATTTAATTTGATAAATAAGTTAAATAAACGAAGGTTTCATTAACATAGTGAGGAATGATAGGGTTGCTCTACCGATTAACAGAATGAAATTTCTGTCCAAAATAACAATATGATTTATTAAGACTAAACACAAAATAAACAAAACCACATGAAACATTTATAATACATCAAATTGGCTCAAATTGGATACTCAAACAAACACTGTGAAGGTGAAGTTGTCCCTAAACTAGATTGTGAGGTTTAAGACGAAGTGGTATGTGGAGCCAATTCCTTGCCACTCAAATCTTAAGAGGGACACACAGCTAACCCAGCATTAATTGCTGCTACTCAAGACAGAACAAAGTTAGAAAAAGATGAACAGGCGCGCTCTGCTGAGCTCTGATTATCACCTAGGAAAATCCCCATCTGCCGGTGCTGCGGACATACATTACCTAACTGTCTTCTTAACTGCCAGAACACGATCTGGCGTACTGGAGGCGATGTCTGGTTGCTTCGACGTCCTCGACCCACAGGGGAGAGCCGACCACCTAGAGCACCCGTACAGGCCGAACACACAACATTCCCGCCCCCACGACAGTGGCCGTGGTTAAACGTTCCAATCAGCAACTCGAAAACCGGCGGAAAATTCCACTCTATTGCCGGAGCACTACCATTCCACCAATGGAGATTCTTGGCGCCAATTTCTGCGCTGATTTTGCTACGTCACGGTGCTATGCCCTGAGCAAGCCAATCACAGTTACTATTTTGCAGAAAGCGCGGGAATTTTCCCGCCACAACTGCCTGGGTACACAAGTCATTCCCACGCCTCGCTGGTAGACCGCCAGAAAGTGTTTTCGCTAAGTTTCTGCGAAGTAACGGAACCTCTAGCCCAGCCGCTACTTCAGGCCCCTCCGGGCGTGTCTTTTGACAATGTCGGCGTCTGGAAAGCATTCACTCGACTCCCTCACACCCTTCCAAAGTCAGCAGATCCCGCCTGTCACCAGACCACCCGGGTGACAAGAGACGCTGCGTGGGAAGTCCACGTGTGAAGGAATAGCAACTTTCCACAGCATGCAATTAGAGAGGATAATCGTAAGATAGAAATATAACAGGGGGCTCATGCCACATCTCAACCTGAATATGTAGTTAGCTTAAAATTTACGGCATGCAATGGAGGTGTGCCCAGCTGTTTGTACATGTCTTGATTGATCAGTGAAACTGCAGCTCCGGTATCAAGCTGGAATGGTATCACTTTGCCGTTAATGTCCAAGTCTACAAAAAGTTTATTGTCCTGCTGACTGTCTCGTGCAACGTGAACTGACATTGGTACAAAATCACTTGTGACGTGACGGGATTTCCGTCGATGTCGACGCACACAGTCACTGTTAGAGAGAGTGGCACTGGGTGGAGTGGAATGAACTACATGAATTTCCATGGGCAAAGTTCCACGAGCCGGAGTATCCTTGGTTCGATTCTGATTCCCGCGTGAAGCAAAGGGCCTGCAATGTGTTGTGAGTGTCCAATCTGAGCTTTTTCTCGCAAACGCTCTGAACATGTCCTTTTTTATTACAGAAAAAGAAAATACCCTGGCGTGATGGCAATTCTCACGCGAATGTCTAGTAGCACACCGCGGGCATGATTTTAGCACTGCATTTGCTTGCCTGCGCTGCACACACGGCTGAGAGCCTGGTGGCAGCTGCGCAGACGGGCGCGCGGGATGTTTACTGTTCCGTGTAGCGCGCCCAGCGGACCGGTTAATCTGACACACAGCTGGTGAAGTTTCAAATGATTCCCGAGCAAAGTCAAGTGTGTCCTGCCGATCCAATATGTCTATCACTTGTTGAAGGGAGGGATTGACTAGTTTCAAAATCTGTTCCCGTATACGAACCTCAGAAACGTTCTGTGCAATTGCATCACGTACCATAGTATCTGAATAAGGCAGTCCACATTGACACTCAAAAGCACAATCCCTAGGAAGGCCTTGCAAAGTTGCAACCCACTCCCTATTAGTCTGACCTGCCGTACGTTTTGTACGAAAGAAGGTATACCGTTTGGCAACTACATTGACTGATTCTTTGAAATATGCATCTAATGCAGACAAAATTTCTTCTTAGGACAGAGTTGCTACGTCGCGTGGGGGAAACAATTTGACTATCACACGGTACGTGATCACTCCGACGGAATTCTGTAGGCGGCGAGATGGAATCCAAATTGGCGTGACCACTCCGTCCAGCTTTCCAGTGCAACATCAAAAGGACGAAAAGTTGGTGCAACTGCGTGTTGTGGCTGCGTTAGTGGTGGAGCGGCGGCTGCCGCATTGTTTTGCATTGCACATTGACCCTGGATGAGCTGTCCAAGGGCATCCAGTAAGGCCTGCGTCTGCTGGTTCTGTAAGCAATAAAATTCGGACAGTACATCTGGAGATGGTGGCGAAGCCATTACACAAGTAAATCAGGGCAGTATAGTTACGAACGCGAATTGGCCTCGTCGCCAAATGTTGTGGATTGGCAAGAGAGCCAACCCACTATGAGAGGAAGCCGAAAGGCACGCGTTTTAGCTCACGCAGGCTGGCGTGAGGTCTGGAACAGGACAAGGAAGTTAGACTTTAGCAAAAAAGGACATAGCTGTGGAATACTTAACTTTAATCCATAAATTGTTAACATCGCTCTTGACGGTACATGTTTTACAGCATCAATAGTAACTGGTAATGGCGCCTTGCTAGGTCGTAGCAAATGACGTAGCTGAAGGCTATGCTAACTATCGTCTCGGCAAATGAGAGCGTATTTTGTCAGTGAACCATCGCTAGCAAAGTCAGCTGTACAACTGGGGCGAGTGCTAGGAAGTCTCTCTAGACCTGCCGTGTGGCGGCGCTCGGTCTGCAATCACTGATAGTGGCGACACGCGGGTCCGACGTATACTAACGGACCGCGGCCGATTTAAAGGCTACCACCTACCAAGTGTCGTGTCTGGCGGTGACACCACATCATGGTCAGACAGAAATTCCAAAGTCAGATACTGGATTGTAAGTCGAACCCAGGAGCAGATATATACTCAGATCACAAAATGGTAGTGATGAATAGTAGGCGGAAGTTTATGTCATTAGTCAGGAAGAGTCACTACGCAAAGTAGTGCGGTACGAAAATACTAAGGAATGACGGTATACGCTTGACATTCTGTAATTTTATAGATACAGCAATAAGGAATAGCTCATTGGCAGTACAGTGAAGAGGAATGGACCTACCTAAAAAGGGCGATAACAGGAGTTGGGGAGGAAAACATACATACAAAGAAAGAAACTGCGAAGAAACCACGAGAAAAAGAAGAAATACTTCAATTGATCTATGAAGGGAAGAAGTACAAAAATATTCCGGCGACTTAGGAATGAAATAAATAGGAAATGCAAGGTAGCTAAGACGAAATGGCTGCATGAAAAATGTGAAGATATCGAAAAAGAAATGATTGCCGGTAGGACTGATCTGGCTCATAGAAAAATTAAACAACATTCAGTGACATTATAAGCAAGATTGATAACATTAAGAGTGCAACGGGATTTCCACTGCTAAATACAGATGAGAGGGCGAATACGTGTAAAGAATACATCGAAAGTCTTTATGAGGGTGAAGATTTGTCTGATGTGATAGAAGAAGTAACTGGAGTCGATTTAGAAAAGACAGGGAATCCGGTATTAGAATTATAATATAAAGAGCTTTGGAGGACTTTAGATCAAATAAGGCAGAAGGGATAGATAACATTCCCTCAGAATTTCTAAAATCGTTGGGGGAAGTGGTAACAATACGACTATTCACGTTAGTGTGTAGAATCTATGAGTTTGGCGACAGACCATCTGACTTTCAAATAAACATCATCCACAGAATTCCGAAGACGCCAAGAGGTGCCAAGTGCGAGAATTATCACACAACCAGCTTAACAGCTCTTGCATCTCATTTGCTTACAAGAATAATATACATAAAAATGGAAAAAAATTGAGGATATGTTGCGTGACGATCCATTTAACTTTAGGGAAGGTAAAGGCACCAGAGAGGCAATCCTTATTTCTTATTTTGCAACTGACAATGGAAGTAAGACTATAGAATACTCAAGACACGTTCACAGGATTTTGCGACCTGGAGAAAGTGTTTGACAATGTAAAATGGTGGAAGATGCTCGAAAGTCTGAGAAACGTGGGAGTAAACTATAGGCAGAGACGGGTGATATATGTAGAATACGTACTGGAGCCAAGACGGAATAATAAGCGTGGAGACCAATAACGAAGTGCTCGCATTCAAGAGGGTGTAAGACCGCGATGTCCCCACATTTCAGTCTGTACGTTGAAGAGGCAATCATGGAAGTAAAAGTAGATTTAGGAGTGGAAATAAAATTCAAAGTGAAAGATATCAATGACACGATTCGCTGACAACATTGGTCTGAGTCAAGGTGAAGAAGAATTAGAGTCTCACGTCAAAGGAATGAACAGTCTAATGAGTGCAAAGTACGGACTGAGAGTAAATCAGAGGTTGAGGAAAGGAATGCAGAGTGGCAGAAATGACAACAGCGATAAAGACACATCAGAATTGGTGCTCACGAAGTAAATGCAGTTAAGGAATTCTGCTACCTAGGCAGCGAAATAACCCATGATGGAAGGAACAAGGAGGACATCAAAAGCGGACTAGCACTGGAAAAAAGGGCATTCCTTGCCATGATAAGTCTATTGGTAACAAACATAGGCTTAATTTGAGGTAGAAATTTCTGAGAATCTGCGTTTGGAACTGATTGCTGAAGATTAGGTGAACTGCTACAACAAGGAATGAGGAGACTGTGCTCGAAATTGGAGAGGAAATGAGTATGTGAAAAACACTGACAAGGAGAAGGAACAGGATGATGGGGCATCTATAGAGACACCAGGGAATGACTTCCATGGAGCTCGAGGTAGTTGTAGAGGGTAAAAACAGTGGGAGAAGACAGACATCGGAATACGTCCTGTAAGTAATTGAGGACATAGGTTGCAAGTGCTACTCTGAGATGAAGAGGTTGGCACAGGAGACGACTACGTGGCAGGCTGCATCATAATAGTCAGAAGATTGATGACATTTAAAAAAAGAAATGAAAAGAAATGGCAGGCTGTTGCTACTCCAGCGCAACACTTCATTCATTTAGGGCCACCGACATCCCACATTTAGGGGCCCAGAAGTTCTTTTCTTGCCCCTGATATATAGACTGCCATGAACAAGTGGTTGATTTGGCATAGTGAGACTGTTACCATACTATATATCAGTCTTACAAGACTGTCTACTCACTAAGAGGTGGGAAAACACGTTTTTGTCCATATCTTGATTCCTACTATATCCAGGAGATTATACACGCTTTAACATTCTGTTTTAAATGAATTTAATCATTTGGTATACTTAAGTGAGTGCGGGTGCAAATCTGTAACTTTCTGTAAATAATTTACGAAGTGAATGCGTGAATGTGGAATGGATACATAACTGGAGTTATCGTACAGCATGTTGTAACTGCAAGTGGTGAGCTTGCTCTGTGTTATTCTTAGCTAAACGTTACACGAACTGACTGTTCAATGCCACTCCCAGTACCAATAAGGAAATACAGTCACTGTAAAATACATTTAGCCCGTTAGGTGCTGAACCCTTTGGCCCTGTTCAAATGTAACTTCGTTCCGCTTGGACGTAACTAATAAATTAAATTGTCTTACCCTAAAGCAGCAATGGTGGAACGCTACATATTCTAGTCTCTCATTGAAAACAATAAAAATATGCCAGCTACGGGCTCAGCGGTGCGCAATGCTGACCGTGATACTTTGGAATGTACATGAAATTCTTTTGGCTGATAAATGAAAACGTTTAAGAAAAATCTTTGAGAAACATATGACCCGTAGAGGGGGTGGTACTGATTATGATGAATTACTAACACTGACTTTTTAGTAAAATTCTATTCCAAGTTAAGTTTGGCTTTCCAGAATATTTGACAACTGAAATTACATTACTCAGAAAAAATACACCTTTTTTACTAATTGATTCACAAATACATCAAGTATTATCTAACTTTAGTAAACAAGCATAATCACAAATCATCAAATTACAATTACCTACGTTAATAAAAGTTAGAAACACTACAAAAGGGAAATATCTAAGTATCCTTTTCATCAAATCAATTTACGTACATTCTTGGGTTACTCAACAGTTATAAATTATCAGCCAAGACATCTACAGTTACACAGTGGCGAAACGAGATACATAGATATTTAACATCTTTTCCTTGCTTGCGAGAATACTTCTACTTACATGTTCTGGTAACTCCAACATTAATCTAACACTAGGTGGCTTCGCAGAGAACAGCACAAAAAACTGCCGACTCCATCTCTTTCGCTGACAGACAGCTACCTACTGCTGTGCACCAAGCGCTCTCTCACTCCAACACTACAATCTCAAACCAGAAGCAGTACCTTTGGCTCTGCGGTCGTGCACAGTCAGCGATCTGCATTATGAAGCCTGTCAGAGACATACATCGGTTAAAATAGTTTCTTTTCAGTTTACATTAATATCATTATTATATTTGGGTACCAAATGCAAGAGTGCCCAGTAGACTCCTTTCAACGTAATAGTGCTGATACTCGTGAGGCCTGTTGTTTACATGCCATATTTTGTTGACATTGAAACGTCCCCATAGAAGAATTTTTAATGACTGTGCTGATAAACCTCTACGTTATTTGATTTTCAAGCAGCTGAGCAAAACTGAACATACTCAGACATTTCTCTCTTTACTTATTCTGATCACTACTAAACTGACACATAATATTTTTAGCGCAACGCAATCCGACTTTCAATAATCCCTGCAAAAGAATGGCCCTGACTAACAATAACCTATACCTGTCGCGAATCACTTACCTCACAAAAATCTCCGTTACTCGAACTACTGCAACACAGCGAGCGCCAATACTGCTAGCTAAATAAAAAATTCTAACTACTGAAGGCACTAACTACTGGTAGGCATACTTAGCAAATGAAAGATTTTGATAGAGAACAAACAATGTATTTACCTTAATAGTGTTCAAAAGTCGTAATATACACATCAGTTCATGACATCCAGTCCTACAAATTTACTCCTTCTGATGGACACACATCCAGATCATCCGCTCTGAAAACTCCGCCATCTCTCTCCCCACATCCACCACTGCTGGCGGCTCACCTCCAACTGCGCAACGTCACGTGCTGTTCACATGCAACTGCCCAACACTACAATAGCAAATATTCCAACAATGCAAACCAGCCACAGACTACACACAGCACAGTCAGTGGTTTTCATACAGAGTGCAATGTGGCGTTACCAACATAAAAACCTAAAGAGCCTACTTACAACATTGATCAAGGAGTTTGGGAAGAGATCGCAGACGTACCCACACATACACAGACGCCTTGTTTTACATATACATAACAAGTTAGTTCTAAGCACGCAAGTTTTCAGTTAATCGACAGACGGCGGCTTCGCACCAGCTACAGGTACCCACTCCAAACTATGTATAAACCACTAAACCAGGCTGTTTCTCTTTTTTGTTTGTGTGCATATCTGGCAAGATAAGTCTTTTTATTTACGACGGAAGTAGACCTGCTCCGTGGCATCCATCACCTGTGGCAGTGAGTCGGTCAGCTGGCGCGCCACGCAGCCACTGTGCAGCGTCCGGCCGCGGCTGGCTGCGCTCCACCCTCGTCGCTCTGGTCCGGACGCGTCGCATGCAGAATGGATGAGCAGGCGTGTCGCAGTGCGGACGCGGCCGCCGCCGCTGGCTCGTCGTGACGTACGCGCCGCGCCGCTCTTCGCCACACCGCTCAGAGCACATCCGCGGACAGACGCGCGGCAGGCACTGGTGCAAAAAAGCACGACGGGCGGCGAACTCACTCGCGCCAAACCTTGTCACCGAATGTCCGTAGGTGTGGGATCATCCCTCTAAGACAACAACTGGTCCACAAACAGAAATTGAAGTTCAAGTAGCATGAGATGGCTACGGTAACTACATGGTGGTCATGTTAAAAGCTGTAATTCGTAATGTTCAGATGTTAAAGGTGTCATCTGAGGCACAATTGATAATAAAGAAGGGAAAATGCTGTTTGGTGAAGACATGGTGAATAGATGGAAAGAATATACAGAGGAGGTGTATGCCGGAACACCTCTTTTGGATGAAGTAATAGAAAGAGAAGAGTAAGTAGACGAAGACGACAAGGGAGATGACATTCTGCAAGAAGAATTTGACAGAGCTCTAAAAGAACTACGGGACAACAAAGCAACGGGTACTGATGACATCCCTGGAAAACTAATAAAGAATGCTGGTGACAGCATGAAAATGATACTGCTTAAACTTATTAGTTCCATCTATAACACAGGAGAGATACCGACAGACTTTCAGAAATATATCATTGTTCCTATACCAAAGAAGGCAGCAGCTACAAAATGTAAACAGTACCGAACTCTAAGCCTAATATCGCATGCACCAAAAATTCTATAAAAATAGGTCTGAAGAGAACTGAAGAGAAGTTGGAGGATATGCTGAGTGAAGATCAGTTTGGCTTCAGAAGGAGATTGGGAACAAGAGAGGCGATTCTGGCACTGAGACTCGTTATCGGAAAGCTATTACAGAAAAATAAACCAACTTACTTTGGCTTCGTAGACATGGAAAAGGCATTTGATAACACTATCTGGCAAGAGATGTTCGGAGTGCTGAGGAAAAGTGGAATAAAGTACAAAGACATCCGTGTGATACTCAGTTTCTACAAGAATGAGGTGGCAGTGATTAGGAACTGTCACCAGCAACAAGAAGCAAATATTAGAAAAGGGGTAAGACAAGGATGTGCCCTCTCTCCTCTTATATTCAATGCTTACATCCAGGAAGCTATAGACCAAATTCGAGAAACTACTGAGGTGGGGATCAAAATTAATGGGCAAAAGATTGACATGATACGTTATGCAGATGATATTGCTGTAGTCACCTAGACAAAAGAAGATCTAGAGGAAATCTTCAGAACAAGGGAAAAAATTCTATGCAATCAGTATAGAATGAGAATAAACAAGAAAAATACTGAGGTGATGGTACGCAGTACAGGAGCCGAATAAGAACCTCTGAGAATGAGATTTGGAAGAGAGGAGCTGGAAGTGATAGAGGAATTTACTTACCTGGGAAGCAAAATCGCTATGGATGGTAGAATCCGGAACGAAATTGCGAGCAGAATACAAAATGCCGAAATTGCATCTAATCGGAGAAGGAACTTCCTCACCAGCAATAACATTAGTCTGAAAATAAGGAAACGTATCATGAAAGGTTTGGTTTGGAGAGTGGCGCTATACGGATGTGAAACTTGGACAGTTGGAAGAGAAGAGAGCAGACTGCTAGAGACCCTGGAGACGTGGTGCTCTAGAAGGATGATGAAGATCAGCTGGAGAGACAAAGTAACAAATGACGAGGTGCTCACAAGAGTACAGGAAACCAGATCTCTGTGGAGGCACATCCAAACAAGATGAGACAAGCGTGTATAGCACATCCTACGACACAGCAACATCATAGGAACATTAGCAGAAGGAGCTACTGGAGGGAAGGAATCGGTGGGGGCGACCATGGATATCATACATGGAACAGATCATGAATGACGTTGGATGTAACAAAAAAATGTTCAAATGTGTGTGAAATCTTATGGGAAATAACTGCTAAGGTCATCGGTCCCTAAGCTTACACACTACTTAACCTAAATTACCCTAAGGACAAACAGACACACCCATGCCCATGGGAGGACTCGAACGTCCGCCGGGACCAACCGCACAGTCCATGACGGCAGCGCCTTAGACCGCTCTGCTAATCCCACACGTCTTGGATGTAACACATACGTGGAAATGAAGAGGAAGGCAGACAAAAGAGAGGAATGGCGCTCTGCAGCAAATCAACCTCAGGATTGAACACTAAAAGAAAGGAAAAGGTGTCATATGATGTATCACAAGGCAAAAGAATTTCGCCAGAATAACAATCATACCTTTTACGTGATCATAGCTTTATGCATTCTCGAGATATTTTTGCCTTTCGTCATGTGACTTATGGCGTTAAAAAACGCGAGCCGAAAGCATTGAGATCGTCCTGATACCATTACCAGTGTTACCACAGACAGTTTTAACCACCCAGACACAACGTCCGTCACTAACAGTGTAACATTGAAACATGTAGTGAAAAACTGTGGAATTGGGTTTGTCGCAGGCAAAACAAAAGCTGAACAACCGAAATCGGCGATGGCTAAAACAACACCAATCGTCATTGAGGCATCATTCAGTGAGAGTCCGCAGCACAGTACTCACCGCATCTTACAGTGACTGAGATCACAATAAATTAGGCCACACGTTAAATGACATCATTGCATTATTCAAATATAACATCTTACCAAGAATTACCCACATCACCGGGGTCTGTTTGTAGGACGGATGACACAAAAGCTGGACGAAATCTTTCGTCTGAACTGATGTTTCTCTATTTCAATAAAAGAAAACACATTTGGTGACTAAAATACACATTTCCTTGCAGTCGCAAGACAGATTTAAAATGCCTTCATTGAATTCAAAAATAGCCTCAGAGAAAAGGAGGCCTCTTTAAAGAAGTGTATAAGGCGGGGATGGGTCGTGTAAACCTGCACTTTAGGTGATCACCACTAAAATGCTGTTTCTACTATGTTCGGTATTGTCAGTTATTGCCCACTGTGTTATGTCTATTATTTTAGTGTTACTGCGTGTCCGCCTGCTTAGTTGAGTGATGATGCGTTAGCCTACCGTGCAGTGGGCCTGGGTTGGAAATTTTCTTCTCCCATGTGTGTTGTGTTTTCCTCATCGTCATTTCATGATCGCCGACATGCAAGTTGGCCAGTGTGGCGTCACATGAAAGAAGAATTGCAACCTGGCAATTGAACTTCCCTGGAGGGGCCTCCCACCCATAAATGCCACACGATCATTTCATTTTTCAGACGATGTGTGATTTTTCTTTCGAGAAATATGAGTTCACAGCGTACAGTCCGCCAGCGACTCTACTACAATTTTCTTCTTCTTATTGTCCTTACTTCCTAATATACGAACTACATTCAAAGTGCCAAAATGTGCTAAAGTAAATAAAATGTCTATAAAATGCCGCACTGTACAATGTACTTGCGGTGAGACAGTCGCTATTCCTTAAATCCGTCGTCCGTGGCCTGCCGAGGAGCACCGCAGTCGTGGGTCTACGACGAAAATCTGCCGCATTGCACCACACGTAAGCAGACGCGGTTACACCCCTCAAAAACCCTCGTGGGTCAAAACTGACGCAAGTGGTACTTCTAGTGTTAAACCGGCCCTGATACATATACTGATTTGACCGATTATCAATACATCAGTTGTTGATTAAGGATACATTTCAAGATGGAAGATCAGACATTCACTGACCTGCCAATATAGCTATACCAAAGGAACTGTGGTATTCTTGGTTCCCTATAAAGCTATTGTGTCGACGTGGGTTACGGACATCCTGTAAACTGTAGTTAAAATGTGTTTGTAGTAAAACATACTGAGATCTCGACAATGATGGATGACAGCGGGCTGCTATTGTCCAGCTCGAATTTAGTTGTGTTTCCCTTTGACATTTACAAATGTTTTTCTGTTCATTAATGACTAACAGTCATAGGCTCCATGCTGGTCCATGTTGCCGAGTGAATGGCGCTGCTACAGCGTGCTAATCATCAAAAGAAACAAGAGGTTTTTGAGGTACAAAAAACGTGAATCTATCCCACCCTCCACAGATCAAAAACAAGAACTCGGGAATGGTTGCTATAATAATGATTTTTATAGGGTCTACGACGGTGAAACCTGTTTTTCCTTAATTTTTATGATGTTATGTTGCCTAATAATCAACTTTATTCAATGAGTTGGTGCTGATAGGCGTGGCCGACCTGTGCACGTGAGTTTCGTTGAGATACTCACAACTCATCCAACAGTGAAAAAAAAATCATCTGTTGTGAACATGAGCTCAACTGTGTTTAGTAAGTAAATAAGCACAAAAATAGTGTTCCGCACATTGCTGTAGGAATAAATCGGCAGTTCCCTGTAAGTATCGAAAGTCTATTGCTTATAATTACTTTAATAGTCATTTCTTATGCGGATAACAGCTGTCTAAGCAAGATGTTCGAAGCTGTATTCAGATCTTGTGCAAACCACAAGATTTTCACGAACATATTTTTAAATAACGCCAACACGATCAAATTGTCTGACGAACACTGCACCGGCCGTGAGATTAAGTTAAAAAAAAACAGGCTTTTTGCAGGCACCTGTGTAAGGAAGCTAATTTTCTGAGATAAGGTTCTCATCGTCGTTGGTACGTTTAATCGTAACGTGGATGGGCCTCCCTTCCATCTACGTCGCCCTGTAGATGAATTGCATCTCAGAGAAATGCGTGTGTAAACACGAACGTATACTATCACTTATTTCGCACAATAAGCGCTGTCAAAAACAATTCGAGGCAGGGCTCAACAATTCACAACTACATTTGAGAACGAAACCGCAAGAAGGTATTTGATGGTATGGTCTATCTGTCAGTATTACCCGAACTAGTACAAATGTGCTCTGTTACACAATCAATAAGACAAACGAGTAACAACGGAAGCTGGTTACTTCATAATCATGCAGTCAAGAGAACTGAATCCTCATGTCACAACATATAACGATCATCTCTGATTAGTCTCAATAAGTTCATCGGTAGAGGTTTTACTTGTATGAGCTAGCACTTTAGGACTAAGTGTGAATTGTGAAACACGAACACAGTATGGTGCATTAGTTTCGTCCTCTGGTTTTGAGAGATATTTGTAACCATTCCTGGTTAAAGTCTGTTAAAATTACGTGTATGGCATTTACAATGATATTATCTACAAATTTTGACAGTAGTTATGGATTGTGATGCTACATATAAATACAACGTCTCTTCGATAGAGTACTGCCAACATTCTCACACGAACATACCACGTGAAAGGAAAACCAGCTGTCTGCCAACCTGTGACAAAGAAATTCACCTACTTTTGTTTCGAAATAGACGATCACAGTGCGTAAGACAACCATAATGGAGGCAGTAAGCACCTGGTCGGGCCAGATACTCTCATTGGCACGCTGTCAAGAAACAGAAACGGTGCGTGAACAAAGTTCATGTTGAAGAAACAGATCCGTCGCTAGGAATTTTACACTTGGACACATCTGAAAGAGATAACTGTGAAACTTATTCCAGAAGTTAGAAAATTTATGCCAAGTTCACTAACAGAAACTTCTTTGAACAACTCACCGTCATAACTCTCTTGCTTAAAAAACGTAGAACACAAAGCTGATCAGTTATGGTAAATTAAATGTATGTTAGGAATAGAAATTTTTGTCATTGATAGCCTTTTGATTATAACTATTATTTAAAAGTCTTTTAATATATTTAGCGTGATTGACTAACATTTTGACTCAATTATCAATGGCCTGTAACCTACAAAGCAATTTGTTAAGCATGTGTTATCGTTTCACAGTAAGATGGAAACTTGAGTAGCGATATGATCGTATTCGGAACACCTATTCGTGTACGGTTAGTTCTTTGGATTCGAGAGAAAATTTTTGTATGTCCGGTCTTTTGACTGGAGGTCTTCGCGACCACGGCTGTTCACTATTGCAAGAATATGAAACGCCTAAAGCCGTCCTTATAATCTTATTTACTGTGCAGCTACCAGTTTCGGCGCTTCAGTGCACCTTCTTCAGTCAGTTGACAATTAATGGTTGGAGTTCTGACATCTGATTTAGAGATAGTCTGGGTAAACCAGTTACGTTGGCCATTGATGCAGCGTATTTATGGATCGTGACCTCCTTCAGAATCAACTAAGGCCTGAAGATGAGTCACTGAAGCACCGAAGCTGGTAACTACACAATAAATAAAGTGTTAAGGCCGGCTGTAGGCGTTTCGAGAGAAAATGGTGAAAGGTGGCTACACTGAGCCACTGCGCCAGAGATTGCGCCAAAGAGTACTATTAAGCCGCCTCCACAGTGCCTGTTAAGAACTCGTAGAAGTCAGTGCTTGTTGAGAGCTCGTGGTAGTCAGTGCTTGTCCAGAGCTCGTAGTAGTCAGTGCTTGTTGAGAGCTCGTTGTAGTCAGTCGTACCGAGATGTGCTAGTGGGCACTGCTTGTCGTGAAGTCGGAGTGAGATGTAATAGTGGAGAGTGTTGTTCCATGTTTTATGTAGTTATTGATGGGAGAGATAGCAGATGTTATTCTAATGGAAATACTGTAACGATCAGAGTGCTTTTCGTCAATATATATGAAGGTAAAATATTGCGTGTTTTTTCATTAATTCCATGTTTTAAATAATGCGTCATTACAGGTTCAGTCAACAAAGCATCTGGCGTGTGTTCTTGTATTAGAGTTTAATTCTGGTTTCCTTATGCAATTGTAGTATTTGTAATTTTCTTTTATCACGTCAGTATAATCGGTATTTAAAAATTCTCGTCTTGTTGGAAAAGAACCGTGCCAGATGTGTACGTTGAGTCACACTCCCACATACAGAACAGTTATACTTGTGCTTTGGTTTCGTAGGTTTCATAGTTGCTGGGGACTTAATTAATTAACTGTGTTTACGAAAATTTTCTTACATTGTTTGTTGCAGTCAGATTGCGTAATAATTCTAGTCAGGGCCAACCGATTACGAGACACAGCGTAATCGGACATACAGCTACAAAAAAAAAAAAACCAAAAAATATTTTCAATCATATATTTAATTAAGCCCCCATGCACGTGGCGACCGCTGCTTCGGATCGTCCCTTGGAATCTTCTGATTGTGAAAATAGTAGACGGTAGTATTGTTGTAGTAATTTGTAGTTTAGTAATTGTAGTCTATTTTGCATGTGTAGATTTGGTAATTGGCATTCTTCTAATGGTATTTTTCAAAATTTAATTTGTGTTGTCTTGTCTACGGGTTTGACAATTTAGTACAATTATTTCAATTGTTCGTTAATCGTGTTTGAGGGAAACATCTCGTGTGAATAGTATTGTTGGAGATAAGGAGTCATTGTGTGTGATTTTCGAACAGTGACGAATTTTTTTTTATGTTTTGCAAATGATTACGCGATCAATGAAAAAGGCAAAAATGATGAATAGTGAGAATGACGAAATTGTTGACATGGCGAACTCGCCAACACGGGAGAACAGTATGATGAATAATGGAGTTGAAAACAATGTAATAAGTCGGGAAAATAGTCCGGAACCATTTCAAAATTTTTCTCAATCAGAAAATTCACAGAATCCGAGATTAACGATAGAAGATTTTGAAATAGTATCGAACACAGATAGCTTTACAGCTATGACGAAGGAAACTGGTTTTGCGGGAAATGTTAGGGGCGAAAATAATTTTGAAACAGTTACTATGGGGCAGTTGATGAGTGCTATATTAAAAATGGAAACACGGTTAGGATCTGAATTAAAAACAGAGATAGGAACAATTAAAACTGAGATGGGAACAATTAAAAGTGATATGGGAACAATGGAAACACGGTTAGGATCTGAATTAAAAACAGAGATAGGAACAATTAAAACAGAGATGGGAACTTTGGAAACACGGTTAGATTCACGAATTGGGACATGTTTTAAAAACATGAAAGATGAATTAAAGAAAGAAATCAGAGAAGAAGTACAACCGATTCTGAATTCTCACAATAATAGATTAATTGCAGTAGAGATTAGACAAAGGGAACAGGATAGAGAACAGGAAGAAAGAGATCGCGTGATAGTACAGAAATTATCAGAGTTAAATTTACAACATGCAAAAGATAAGGAAGAAATATTTGAGAGAATCGAGGAATCCGTACCGAATGACAGATTAAATAACCTAACACAACAGTATGAACAGTTAACTACTAAATGTGTTAATACTGAAACCCGAGTCGCGACACATACGGAAGACGTAAATAAACAGAAAGAAAAAATAGGTGACTTATCGGAAAGAGTTGAGGAAATTTCAGATAAACTGACAAATCTTAGTTTACATGGGGACAGAGATTCAGATGATACAGCTCCACTGCCATTTGCAGAAACCGAAGAATACCAGAACATAAATAAGCATGTTGAAAATCAGGGAAAATTTAATGAACGCGTGAAAAGGGAATTTGAGGCATTACGGAAGCAAGTCAAACAAATTGAAGGCGAAATAGTAGGAAAGGACAGTAGAAAGAACTTAGAATCACAGATATCAGAGGGGTATGAAGAAAGTAATTTATTACATTTACGAGAAGCAACAAGAGAGCGCCAGGCGCGCGAACTTGACAATAATCGTCATTGTGACTGGGACAGACGCGGTAGGTCTTTGTCGCCACGAGGCGAAAATTTTGACTATAAACACTTTTTGACTGTTCGGAAATTTAAGATCTTTCGCAACTCTAAGAATGACATACATCCATGTGCATGGTTAGATCAATTTACGTACGCACTTCCGCCAGATGTGCCACAAAGACAAACTAGAAATTATGTGCGGTTATTAAAGTCCTCAGGGGATTCACTACTCTAAGTGAATATGTGCCGTAGCGAGCATAGGGCCCCGAGCTGTAGTGGTGCTATTTCTCTTTTAGTTTTCTGTACCGCTGCCTACTCTTTTACTATTCTTTGCATCTGTCAAACCAACTCTTCGACTATCAATCTATCTAGAGAGTAAGTAAACATTAACCGGATATGACTATGTTACCCAAAAGTGACTTCGGAAATTACCGTTTGGACTTAATGTATCTTCATCAGTATTCATTCCTAGCTTAAACGAAATTTTAGCTGTTTATCTTCGTGACAATATTACTTCATATGTTGACGATATTCTTATTGTTAAACGTTCTTGGAGTGAGCACAACAAATTTTGGATTCATCATTACGTATCTTTGCAAGAGTTGGCATTACAGTGAACTTAGAAAAATCTGAATTTGGTCGTTCACAGGTGAAATTTCTCGGTCACATTATTGCTACAGAAGGTATTCTTCCTGATCCAGAGAAACTAGATGCTATTCAGTCCGCAATGACATTCTTTTTAAACGAAAATCGGTCGACAACTCCGTTTGGTTAGTTTGTATTCCTGATGAGTGGGTCAATAAATTGATTTGGTATACGCATTTCAGTTATGCACACTTTGGTCCCAGAAAATGCTTTCATAAATTACGAGAAAATTGCTACTTCAGTAATATGGAAAAACGTATTCGATCTTTTCTGGCCAAATGCAAATTATGTCAAAAGGCTAAGCCGCCAACAGTTTCTCAAAGAGCACCGTTGTTTCCTATCATTCCAGCGAAATTAAAGGAGATGGCTGCAGTTGATTTGTTCGGTCCAGTGGTTCGTTCTACTAATGGTTTTGCGTACATTTTCGTAGCAGTGGAACTGGCGTCAAAATATGTGTGTGTCTTACACCTATACGCAAAGCAACAGCTCGTTCTGTATCTAACGCTTTCATCAAACATTTTCTTAAAGAAGTTGGTCATGTTCATAAGGTTATATCAGATAATGGATCACAGTTTCGTTCTAAAATTTGGCTTCGTACTCTACAGCGTCGTAAAATTAAACCAATTTTCATTTCACTTTTTCACCCTCAATCTAACGCTTCAGAGAGATGGATGAAAGAAATCAATAAATTGTGTCGTCTTTATTGTCATCAGAATCACAGAACTTGGGATCAGTATCTTCATATTTTTCAAAACATTCTGAATGAACTCCCTAATGATTCAACTTCTTTACCGCCTATAATGATATTAAAAAATAAAGCACCGACAAATCGCATATCTGAAATCGTTCCTTTTCCGCCTTCACGGAAACTGCGGCATTCTGAAGTTGTCAACCTGGCTCTGCAAAATATTGCATCTGCGGCTGCTAGAAGAGAGAAATCAGCTAAGCGTCCTGGTCGTTTAAAAATCTTGTCAGTTGGTCAGAAGGTGTTAATTAAGTCTCATCGTTTGTCTCATAAAGGAAAAGGCTTGTGTCGCAAATTTTTTCTGCTTTATAACGGTCCATATAGAATTCGCAAAATTATACATGATAACAATGTTGAAGTAGAAACTATTAAATCTCGACGCTCTAATGGAATACATCATATATCAAACGTTAAAATTTTTGTGGAATGACATACGTGTGAGAAACCAACAGCTAGATGTAAACATGCGGAGAGTACAAGGATACCGCGCCGTGTTTTGGCGGCGGCACATACTCAAAGCAACAGTCAAGTCTGCGCGCCGCACAAGGCAGTCGTTGACTACAAACAATTGCTTCCTACGTCACGCGCCTACAGCTGATCGAGCGCTCAGTGCGAATGCACTGACAGCCGTAAACAAATACACAGTTTAATTTCTCCGACTAAATTCAGTATACAGCTATAGTGACTTGATGAATTATGTTATTAACATTCAGTATTTTTCAGGATACGGTTCTATAAAATATTTGAGAACTTCAGGTAAATTCTGTGTGTCTCCGACGTTATGACGACTTGCTATCGAGAAATTTTCAGGAAGAATGTAATTTTGAAGAAGAAACTAATAAACTAAAAAGGTAACTATTAATTGAGTTTATTTTTCAGGTAACACATTTTCACTTAGGTACGTACTTTACACGTAATTTGCTGCTCGCGATTACGTGATTCATACTTTGTGCTACTTTCATGTTCTATGAATTTACTTGTGAAGCGACGTGCTTGCGTACGTTAACTGATTTTGACAATGATTATTAATGAACTGGGTTGTAACTTGTGTATATTATGCATCGCTTGGCTGCTATGCTTTTTCACTGATGTCATATTTTTTAATTATGTGCCTGCTGGGCTTATTTATTTAAATTATAATTGTAACCTGATTAATTGTGCTGATGTGTTTAGGTATGTAAGTTATACTTTGTGATTCATCTGCTTGCGCCTTCATATTTACTTAATAAGATGACATATGAACATTTATTTGCTTATGCTGATATGATGCTAATGACCTGTTTATTATGTTAGATAACATATGTTTACTGCTATGCGTATGGATTGCATATTTATAGATTTCTGTTGTTGTCATAACTACTCTTTAATTTGGTGTATAAAAATGCTGATATACTGTGTACAAACAGAGAGTTTATGTCACACTATTGGATTAATTATAGATTGTTCGCTTGGCAGAGCCTCGTTGTAGGAATTGTGCTGCATCCACTTGCTGACATTCTGTTCTCTACTGGTATATTTACTCGCTATTGCATGTTTTGCTTACGCTCAGTGCCTTATATTTTTAAGATAAGAAAATTAACTGCTACAATTCGACGAACGACATTAGTACAAGGAACTTCATAGAAGTCACATGAGCTGGAGGTTTTATGGAAGCTGTATAACTTTATGCTAATAGGAAGGAAGCTAACGATATGACATACCATTACTAGGTTTAGACCATTAACAGTTATTACACTGCATTTTTCGTGAGCAATTGAAATAGGAAGTGACACTTGATACAAGAAATACTCCACATGTTTGCTTCTGCCATAATTCTTGAAGTGGTGTACACATTGTGAAATATTGTGATCATTCACATTCCGTAATCGCACTTAATTACTGAGAGTTATTCGAACTAAGTCTGTTAGAGGTCATGTATGCATTTCTTTGTTTATAATTCATAATGAGTAGAAGATTTGGCTCAGATGGATTACACAGAGGTTGTGTGTTGACAATGTGTCTTCGGATTGTATGGGATGATGAACTGAAGTTTGCACTAGGATTTTATCTGTACTTGTTCGAGGAGACTGACTAGAGGGAGGAGTTGTTATGGAAGTGAAATGATATTGGTAATAAGGTTCATATTTATCGACGTATTAAAGAGGTATTATTGAGGTATAGAGATTATATAAAGTTGATGATTATTGGAGTTTTTGTAGACAAGAGGTGGGGTAAATGATATTGATGATAAGAGTTATATGTATCGACGTAAGAAGTATTAGTGAAGTATTGAGATTATGTGATGCTGATGATTATTGGAGTTTTGGTGTATAAGAGGCAAAGTAAGTGAGGAGCACATTTTCTTTTTTTTTTGTTGGTCTTTATGGAACAGGGAGGATGAAGATAGCAGACTAGAACACTAAAGTAGAAGGAAGATAGTCTGTACACACACTTTGTTAAATCACTAAGCAGTATATACTTTTTTTTGAAGAGAGGAAGTATTTGCATATCTTGGCCCACTGACAGTTGTTCAACAACAGTACATTTGATCTGGCTTGGCAAACATTGGTCTTGACATGTTGACTATGACGTTGACTTAACTATTATTGACTGTTATACATTGGTGCCACCACTACTTGATACAAATGATGATCATCAGATTTTGACAGAATTGCATTTACACAGTTAACACTATTCAGTTACACAGTAGTACTTAATGTGGATGAAAGATGAGTGAGTGTGTTTTGTGTGTTTTCTTTTCCTAATCCTACCCACCTACTTCCTGAATATTATTTTATTTGTTTGTAGTGGCTTGCACTGACACCCATAAATATTATAGGTTTATTGATATTTGTGTATTTGTAATAGTTACTACGACAATTATCTGATATCATTTGTGTGTTTATTAGAATTTGTATGTTTAGTGTTAGAGCATTGTAAAAGCATTTGTATGTTTATTCAAACTATTGTTCATGCCTGAACTGTCTGATTAGTGATGGTGAATATTATGGACTGTTACCTGCACTTTTTTCAAGTAATGTGTGACACTTAGGAATGATTAATTTCTGCTGATGAACTGAGTGATCAGTGATAGTGAATATTATGGACTGTTAATTGTACTTTTTCTTTGGTGTCACTAGGACATGTTTAATTTCTGCTGATGAACAGTGTGATTAGTATGTGCAATGAAACTATTGTTCATGCTTGAACTGAGTGATCGGTGATAATGAATATCATGGACTGCTGTCTGCACCTGCTCAACATTGCTGGGTGCAACTGATGGACTGCTTCTACTGAAATGATGTCACTTGTTGGTGTCTGCACCTGCTCAACATTGCTGGGTGCAACTGATGAACTGTTTCTACTGAAATGAAGTCACTTGTTGCTGTCTGCACCTACTCAACATTGCTGGGTGCCACTGATGGACTGCTTCTACTGAACTAATGTGACTTGTTGCTGTGTGTACCTCTTCAACATTGCTAGGTGCCACTGATGAACTGATTCTACTGAACTAATGTCACTTGTTGCTGTCTGCACCTACACAACATTGCTGGGTGCAACTGATGGACTGTTTCTACTGAAATGATGTCACTTGTTGGTGTCTGCACCTGCTCTCAACATTGCTGGGTGCAACTGATGGTCTGCTTCTACTGAAATGATGTCACTTGTCGGTGTCTGCACCTACTCAACATTGCTGGGTGCAACTGATGGACTGCTTCTACTCAAATGAAGTCACTTGTTGGTGTCTGCACCTGCTCAACTTTGCTGGGTGCAACTGATTGACTGCTTCTACTGAAATGATGTCACTTCTTGGTGTCTGCACCTGCTCAACATTGCTGGGTGCAACTGATGAACTGTTTCTACTGAAATGAAGTCACTTGTTGCTGTCTGCACCTACTCAACATTGCTGGGTGCCACTGATGGATTGCTTCTACTGAACTAATGTGACTTGTTGCTGGGTGTACCTGCTAAACTTTACTGGGTGCCTCTGATGGATTGCTTCTACTGAACTAATGTGACTTGTTGCTAGGTGTACCTGCTAAACTTTACTGGGTGCCACTGATGGACTGCTTCTACTGAAAAGATGTCACCTGTTGTGTCTTTTTTTTTGGATAAACTAATCATTGAAAGCATTTTATGTGAACATTTGTATAAACTGATTTTTTGTGTATTGTGTGAACTCTTATGTAAAGTCACATGTATGAAAAGAAGTTGTATTGCCTACTGTATTTTATATATTAGGTTATTGAAAGGTCAGTGCAAAGCCAAAATTTTAACTAATTATGTGATATTTAGATATTAGTATTATCTTTTATTTTTGTCTGTATTTTTCTGGACGAATTTGGTGGTATTTTCACCACCAATGCTGGCAAAAATACCATCAAATTCTGGCCTGTGGAGGAGGGGCATATGAAAGGTGGCTACACTGAGCCACTGCGCCAGAGATTGCGCCAAAGAGTACTATTAAGCCGCCTCCACAGTGCCTGTTAAGAACTCGTAGAAGTCAGTGCTTGTTGAGAGCTCGTGGTAGTCAGTGCTTGTCCAGAGCTCGTAGTAGTCAGTGCTTGTTGAGAGCTCGTTGTAGTCAGTCGTACCGAGATGTGCTAGTGGGCACTGCTTGTCGTGAAGTCGGAGTGAGATGTAATAGTGGAGAGTGTTGTTCCATGTTTTATGCAGTTATTGATGGGAGAGATAGCAGATGTTATTCTAATGGAAATACTGTAACGATCAGACTGCTTTTCGTCAATATATATGAAGGTAAAATATTGCGTGCTTTTTCATTAATTCCATGTTTTAAATAATGCGTCATTACAGGTTCAGTCAACAAAGCATCTGGCGTGTGTTCTTGTATTAGAGTTTAATTCTGGTTTCCTTATGCAATTGTAGTATTTGTAATTTTCTTTTATCACGTCAGTATAATTGGTATTTAAAAATTCTCGTCTTGTTGGAAAAGAACCGTGCCAGATGTGTACGTTGAGTCACACTCCCACATACAGAACAGTTATACTTGTGCTTTGGTTTCGTAGGTTTTATAGTTGCTGGGGACTTAATTAATTAACTGTGTTTACGAAATTTTCTTACATTGTTTGTTGCTGTCAGATTGCGTAATAATTCTAGTCAGGGCCAACCGATTACGAGACACAGCGTAATCGGACATACAGCTACAAAAAAAACCAAAAAATATTTTCAATCATATATTTAATTAAGCCCCCATGCAATGGTTCGTGAATTACAACCGCTGGGACAGCGAACGATGTTCGTCTGCCTAATATTCACCGTAAAGAGTGATCTTCAGTAGTGAGTTTTGTTCGAAAAGTGGGAACTCTTGCAGTGATGGCCGTTTAGGAGAGTGACAACGTGTCTCAAGCCCAGTACGCGACCAGTTTAGCTACGGTGTAGTCGTATAAAAACACACCTAATAAAATAATCTACAATGCTCCTCTGCGGCCATGGTGGCTTTTTACAGAGCATGTTTGCGGGTTCATATGATATACAACCCATTAAACAATAAACCACCTAGAGCAAGCAAATAAATAACGGAAGCAAGGACAAAATCCATGGTTTATGCATCTCGTCAAGACCCCGACTTAATCCATTTACAGAATCTTAAATACAACTTTTTTGGAAAACCGAGAGTCATCAATGCGTACAAAGAATTACATAAAGACAGCGAACATGGTGTCAAGTGGTGATCATCGAGAACTACCAGAAAATTAAATGAGTGAAAGTCGGCGCCAAAATTGCTTCCCACTAAACAATTATTAATCTAACTAGACGAAAACAAAGGGAGGGAATGTGTGTGTGTGTGTGTGTGTGTGTGTGTGTGTGTGTGAGTGAGTGAGTGAGTGAACATGAAGGGAACAGATACACAGAGATCTGTTGCTTCAATTAAACCATTACCTCAGAAAGAATAATTGTGACGCCAGTAATTCTAATCGCCAGTTAAAAGTTCTGGGCCGCAGCCTTTTAGGCGGTTTAATAGAGTATGAATAGTGATTTTATTTCAACAAGGTGACTGGACTTCGTACCTCACGAACTAGAAAGATATGTATTTGACTTGCATTAAATTAGCCAATCGTCTATGGAAGTGTCGAAAGTGTACTTCAGGCTAATGCTTACGTGGTACGGAGTTGCAGTTCCAACTTGATCTTCACTTCGATAAATTTAATGTGAGTGATAGGTAAATATCGATAAATATTTGTGTGACCTTGCTAATACTGTAGCCTGCCTTCCAGGAACTTCGTGATACAGATAAGTGTAGAAACGCAAAATGTTCAACCATTGACCTTTCAAATCGGCCTTTCGTTCGTGGCGCTGCGAATACTTGAATGTTTCAGCAGTTCCTCGACATTTTCGACGAATGCCTGACTGTGACGTTGTGTGTAAACTGTTGTGGATTCATTTTTTATCTAAAAAGAGAACCCTTTCTTGAGAGAATTTTTTAATCATTCATAGCGCGTTAGCCAACCTGGCAAAGCAGCTATTTTTGTAGTATAGGGTTGTGTTATTACTCTTTTTAAGGAACTCACATGATGTCATTCCTGTAAAATGATAGCTAGGAGTAATGTAAAGGTAGCTCCAGTTGATTTACGTTTCAAGAAGAGAGAACTGAATTACTTTTTTTTACGTATTAAAGAGAATACTGTCAAAGAAATTTAATGTTTGTAATTTACGAATTGTCACTACTCGAAGTGACAAGAATCACATTGAATGCCAACACCTTCAGCATTGAAAGAATAGAAAGTTTAAGTAATGTCATTGCAGTAATTTAGTTCACTTTATATATTTAGTAAAGTGTCAGGGTATTACTTACTAGAAGACTCATTTCATTGCACACACTTTCATTCGTTCACGCGACACCTGCTTCAGTCATGATGGGAAATTAATTTACGTGACAGTGAATCTGATATACTTTTCAGTTTCTGAAGCTAATTTTACATGAATGAAATTCACCAAGTGTGACAGCTGTAGTCGAGAAAAGTAAAACAATTTAATGCGGCAGCAGCTGGAATGTTGTTGAAGTCCGTGATAATGTGTTCTATGACTACCGTATATCAATTTTGATAGAAGCTACCATTTAAAATGTTATGATTATAAGAAAGTATTTGGTCCGAAACAATTAACGTCACCACGACACACAAATAAAAATATCGCAATAATATTATGCTATCACTATAACTTTAGGGTTTTCGTATGTTAGTTGTTACCTTGCATTGCAACTGTTCTGAAGCGAGAAAAATTCGCCCTGAACGGGTCCGTATGTTTCATTCGGCAGGTTAAATTATTTTTAACAACTTTTAATGATCTTTACTGATGCACTCCTACAGAACAGTAAAAGATGGCACACTTCCCAAATCCCAAAGCACGCTCCCTCTATAAGCATTCCAGCAGAATTCTTACTTTGCCCGTATCTCTCGTAATATCAATCAATTTCACGTTCCATCGAATGGCACATCTTGTGAGGTCTATTAGATCACAGAAGTGTTCCTTATTGTTTCTGATTTGTAATCCAAACAGTTGAAAACTTTGTATTTTCTCACAATTTCTATAGGCCTTCTGTTCGTTAGCATTTGTCGTCACTGTCCTGGGTACCGCTGTACTTCCTGTGTCTGTTGCTCTTCTCGTGAAATGACAAGCTGTATCATCAAGCCGGCTAGGTGGCCGAGCGGTTCTAGGCACTTCAGTCCGGAACCGTGCGACTACTAAGGTCGCAGGATCCAATCCTGCCTCGGGCATGGATGTGTGTGATGTCAAATGGCTCAAATGGCTCTGAGCACTATGGGACTTAACAGCTGAGGTCATCTGTCCCCTAGAACTTAAAACTACTTAAACCTAAATAAGGACATCATACACATCTATGCCCGAGGAACGATTCGAACCTGCAGTCGCGCGGTTCTGGACTGAAGCGCCTAGAACCGCTCTTTGTGATGTCCTTAGGTTAGTTAGGTTTACGTAGTTCTAAGTTCTAGGGGACTGATGACCTCAGATGTTAAGTCCCATAGTGCTCAGAGCCATTTGAACCATTTATGTATCGTCAAATGGATTTCATTGTTACATTCTTTACTTACCTTAAAGCTAATACTTATTTTCCTACCTATTAAATAATGTTTATCCTAAAATCAGAGAGTGTAATACCAAAAAACACGTACTACCTACACGTAAAAGCACCCTTAGCTATGGAAATTATTCAGTAGAGCTGGCTAATTATGTACCTATAAATATGCGGTTCTTTGCCAACTCGTTCTGAGGCATCTTGTCTCGGTTCGCGCGGCTGCCCTGTCGGACGTTCGAGTCCTCCCTCGGGCATGGGTGTGTCTGTTGTCCTTAGCGTAAGTTAGTTTAAGTTAGAATTAGTAGTGCGTAAGTCTAGGGACCGATGACTTCAGCAGTTTGGTCCCACGGTCCTTACCACAAATTTCCAAATTTTTCTTCACCAACGTGTTGCCTATTCAGTTTTCTCCTTGTTCAATGCTAGAAGAATACGTACCATTGTATATCACAATTGGCATTATCTTCGTATATACCTTTGGGAATGACTGCAGGGAGTCTTCAGTTTGCCTAAAAGTGCTACAGGTTTAAAACCACGAAACCCGTCATCCATTTAACTCAGCGCTTGTTTTTCCTTTCTGTGTTTCGTGAGATGATGTTTCACATTTAAATCGCCAGCAGCCCATTGTGACAAGAAGTTAATGAGGTAGTGGTCAACGCGACAGTGCATTTTAAAGCACTTATTGATACATTCCTGGAAATGGAAAAAAGAACACATTGACACCGGTGTGTCAGACCCACCATACTTGCTCCGGACACTGCAAGAGGGCTGTACAAGCAATGATCACACGCACGGCACAGCGGACACACCAGGAACCGCGGTGTTGGCCGTCGAATGGCGCTAGCTGCGCAGCATTTGTGCACCGCCGCCGTCAGTGTCAGCCAGTTTGCTGTGGCATACGGAGCTCCATCGCAGTCTTTAACACTGGTAGCATGCCGCGACAGCGTGGACGTGAACCGTATGTGCAGTTGACGGACTTTGAGCGAGGGCGTATAGTGGGCATGCGGGAGGCCGGGTGGACGTACCGCCGAATTGCTCAACACGTGGGGCGTGAGGTCTCCACAGTACATCGATGTTGTCGCCAGTGGTCGGCGGAAGGTGCACGTGCCCGTCGACCTGGGACCGGACCGCAGCGACGCACGGATGGACGCCAAGACCGTAGGATCCTACGCAGTGCCGTAGGGGACCGCACCGCCACTTCCCAGCAAATTAGGGACACTGTTGCTCCTGGGGTATCGGCGAGGACCATTCACAACCGTCTCCATGAAGCTGGGCTACGGTCCCGCACACCGTTAGGCCGTCTTCCGCTCACGCCCCAACATCGTGCAGCCCGCCTCCAGTGGTGTCGCGACAGGCGTGAATGGAGGGACGAATGGAGACGTGTCGTCTTCAGCGATGAGAGTCGCTTCTGCCTTGGTGCCAATGATGGTCGTATGCGTGTTTGGCGCCGTGCGGGTGAGCGCCACAATCAGGACTGCATACGACCGAGGCACACAGGGCCAACACCCGACATCATGGGGTGGGGAGCGATCTCCTACACTGGCCGTACACCACTGGTGATCGTCGAGGGGACACTGAATAGTGCACGGTACATCCAAACCGTCATCGAACCCATTGTTCTACCATTCCTAGACCGGCAAGGGAACTTGCTGTTCCAACAGGACAATGCACGTCCGCATGTATCCCGTGCCACCCAACGTGCTCTAGAAGGTGTAAGTCAACTACCCTGGCCAGCAAGATCTCCGGATCTGTCCCCCATTGAGCATGTTTGGGACTGGATGAAGCGTCGTCTCACGCGGTCTGCACGTCCAGCACGAACGCTGGTCCAACTGAGGCGCCAGGTGGAAATGGCATGGCAAGCCGTTCCACAGGACTACATCCAGCATCTCTACGATCGTCTCCATGGGAGAATAGCAGCCTGCATTGCTGCGAAAGGTGGATATACACTGTACTAGTGCCGACATTGTGCATGCTCTGTTGCCTGTGTCTATGTGCCTGTGGTTCTGTCAGTGTGATCATGTGATGTATCTGACCCCAGGAATGTGTCAATAAAGTTTCCCCTTCCTGGGACAATGAATTCACGGTGTTCTTATTTCAATTTCCAGGAGTGTATGTCAGAAAGTAAGAATCAGAATCTGAACCGCGATGTAAAAAAATGTATTAGAACACTCCACATCCGCTGCTTCCACATCGATGACCACACATCTGAAGAGATGTATGTGGGCTATGTAGAAGTAACGGCCTTTCTATTGTCGAGACGTAGCAAATCAGCTAGTGCATGTAATCGGTATCTGATTGTTGTAGAGGAGGACGAGAGGCAGCTAAGTTGGAGAACGTAGTTTAGGACAAGCGGTGAGCACAAGCGTTGCTGTCTGCAAGTTTCTGTGTTCGCCAACTGAGGGCGTACGAAGTGCAGTACGGCTGGGCAATGACACACGCAGCAGGGGAAGCGGTGGACTATGCAGTTTGTGGCGAGGCGGACATCGCGGGGACGAACGTTGTATCCGTTAGTTGCTGCTCGACTACCGTATATGACGGTGAGTGGATCAGCAGGGACAGAGGAACGTGATGACGGTGAGTGGATCAGCAGGGACAGAGGAACGTGAAGCTGATGTTCGACTTCGTGTTACCACAGAGGACACACGAATTTCGGAAATCGACACATTTAACAAGTGAAGCGACGTTATTGCCATGTCACCTATGCTCATGAACATAATTAAAGTGTACTCCAGTTCTATTCAATACAGGTAGATTGTCATGAAAGCAGCGCTTTGGCCTGACTGTAGCTGGTGATTGGTAATGTCTTATTCGCGTAAAATCAGAAAACACTAGTAGCGTTTCAAACAGATCAGTCAAAGGCGTGGATAGTCCGGGAGAAGTAAATGGCTTTTAATCATAATATTTTACTTAAGCGCCTAGTGTATATTTTATATACTTTATAAATGGATACATACACTTGTCAATCACAAGAAAAGCCTTATAATTTTTCTCCTGTACTTCGAAACTAGTGTTGTTAGAACGTAGTAGTTGAAACTCAGTACGGTTTATAAAAGCCTAATAAGATAGTTAACAATGTATGAAGTTTTAATTTTATGAAATTGTTAATTTTATTAGCTGCTGTTCTACCTAAAATCAGAAGGACAATTCGCTTATGTAGATAGTATTTCAAGAATTTTTTCTGCTAAGAACTGAGTAATACGATAGAACACAAACAACTATGCAGCGATGTTTGATTGTCGTTAAGGCTATTGATATCAATAAATGTTTTTAAAAGTTTCTCTTGACATTCAGTAAAACCACTCAGTAAACCTACAGTACGTTCCACTTACCTAAGTCCGTGTCCTGTCTTTCTTCAATAAGATCATGTAAGGAATCATAATTGTCGTGACACTACATCTTTTGCTATCCTATGACTACATCAGTGGGTCACATTGGAATCACTCAACTCTTACAGCTACCTGGTTGTACCAGTTTGTCGGCAAATGAAATGATCAGAGATGATCAGGTGTTAATAACGCAGGTTGCAGACTTTAAGTCATGGGCGGGATACTGGGATAATGCAGATTTTTATAAAGAACGTTTCTTCCAAATCACCTCTGTGTAATTTCCTAGTATATTGCCCAAGTGTCTGGGATCCATGTAAAATAGGACATACAGGATATTTCAAAATTTCACAGTGAAGGGTAGCCGGGCTGTTTCAATAGGAAACTCCAACAATAATTAGACGACAGTCAAGGAGGAACGACAGTGACACTGAGGCAGGTCCTCACAGTGGAGGAGGCGACCATGGGTCAGTCAAGTAGGCCGTTGTAGAGCCGGCAAAAGACAACAGAGTTCCTGTGAGTGGTTCACATGGATGACCACACACATTCGTTGCCTCCTTGACACCATGTACTATATTTGGTGTACTGAGAGTGCGCCATTCAGTATTCCAGATCCCAAAAACGTTGGCAAAATCCAGAATTGGGTTACAAGGTGCTTGCTTGGTCAGTCTGTCACCTAGTTCATTCCCCAGGAGCCCAACATGTCCTACAGCCCCATTGGAGACACTGATTGTCCTCTATTACCAAGGGCATAAAGAGACTTCTGGATAGTCATTACCAAAGTATGGCGACCCAAGTTCCTGTCAAGAGCTTTTAAGTTGCTTAAGGAGTCATTACAGGTGACAAAGAAGTCATCTGCTCAGGAGTAAATATGCTCGAGAGTGCGAGATACCACTACCGACTATGCGGTAAAATCACTGCAGCCATCTGGCAATGAGTATTGTTCAGTGTGGTCAGCGTGAACGTAAGCGAGTCCAAAGTGATCATTGAGCATCGAGCCATCAGTGTAATTTCTGAGCATTGGAACTTGGCGAAAATGCGCCTATGGAGGGCCTCGGGTGGAACTGAGCCTTTTGGGCCTTTCGATAGGCCCAGACGAAGCTGTGGTCAGGGCGTGGACCATGCAGGCTTTCGTGAGTGGACTCGCAGGAAAAAATGTTAGAAGGAAAGTGTCGAGTGCATTAAGAAGTGACCGGTCATGAACTGCAATTGGAATGCCCGCAATGGGCCTCTGTTGTGGGGTATGGAACGCCATGTTATGGAAAAGGAGCTGGTGGTGTGGATGGTGAGGTAAACAATGGATCTGGGCGGTAGTTCAGAAGCAATTGTGGTCGCCTAATCTGCAAAAGAGGAGTGTGTTCACATGGCTGGTTCAGAAAGCTCCTGTTGCAAGCCGAGCTCCACACTGATGTATAGGGTCCAGCAGCTGCAACACTCAGGGCAATGCAGAACTATATACCAGGTCTCCACTACATTAAGCAGTTGGTCATCGAGATCAATTTCCAGTTAGGAGTTGGCAGTATGACGATGAAAACAGTGCACTATACAAATCTTGGCAGCTGAAAACTGAAAGACGTTGGTTACGACCCATAACTGCACCTTCTGTATCGCTCCCTGCAGTCGACGTTCAGCCACACCAATAGAAGAGGAGCAGAAACCAATACAAATATCGTCAACATACAGAAAGGCCGATATGTAGGATCCCATTGCTAGCACAAGACCATCAAAGGTAATTAAAACGAGTGAGACGCTCAGGACAGAAGCCTTTGGGGCCCCATTCTCCGGGACGTGGGGCAAATTGTTGGAAGCACTGGCGCGAACCCTGAGCGACAAAACGTTCTTTATAGAAATCTGGAGTGGGCCCTGGAGATCTTATTCATGCAGAGTAGGGAGGATGTGGTTTCGCCAAGTTCTATCGTAGGCTTTTGTCAGGTCAAAAAAGTTGACAATCAGGAGTTGATGCTAGCGGTGGAAGGACCTTGCCGAAAACCGCCCTGGGAATCGGCCAAAAGGCCCCTCAGATGCGAGTAGCTAACATAGCCACTGGCTCACCGTATGTTGGAGGAGCTTGAACTGAACATTGGTGAGACTGATAGGACACTAGCTGTCCACATATAGTTGGTTGTTACTAGGCGCTAGATTTGGAACATTCTCTCATTTGAGACGGTAATTTGCTCGAGATGCGCTTGATGACTGCAAGAAGGTATTACGGATGTTCCATTTTTCGAAATGTATGCTGTCTGGTCAAGGGGTTGCGTCTGGTTAATCGGCAAGGGCACTGAGACATTCCCACTCACTGAAGGGAGCACTTTATTGTTTGGGGTGGCGTTTGGAAAAGATAGGTATTGTTATTCCACCCAGTAATTTAGGAGATGAAAGATAGGGCAGCAGTTCACAGATGTAGAGGTGCAAGCATAATGCTTAGAAAGATGATTACGTCTGGATCGGCGGATACAGCTCCATGTGTGGAAATTCCAGGTATGCCTGCCGAGGTCTGGTATCTATAGAGGCATCTGAGGTTGCTTCAAACCTGGGAAGGAGAGGTTTATTAACTGATGGTGAAGCCATGTCGTTCACAACGCTCCTGCCTCCTTCGTTTGATGAGTTGATGGACCCGGGTGCAGAGCCATTTGAAGGCATTGAGGTGCTCCAGGGATGGATGGCGCTTATGACTTTGGAGTGCTCACCTGTAGTCCCTAATGCCCACAGCGATTTCCAACGACCAGCAACTCTCAACCATATTCTTTAATCATCAGACTGTTACTTCCAAGCAGGAGATTTTGTCATTCTTCTACGCCTTCACTGATAAGTTTATTTAATTGATGAAAAAATGAATGAGCTGTTACACTTTAAACTTCATCTTTAAAAAAAGTCAAGTTTTATTCTTTATTATCTCAATTTTTATCACAATTTATAATAGATTTGTAAAATTCTAGAATTTCATATACCTGTAATTATCGTTTGTATGCTGTGCAAAATTTATCGAAGAATCTCTCTTACTTATGAAAAAAAGTGTACGTGTAGCAACAAATGCAGCCAATAGTAAGTGAAAAAATGATGAAATTTCGCATTTAAAAAAAATTCTTGTAGTATGTTTTTGAACTTCCATTGCTATGAGTCTGACTCCTGAATCCCCCCTCATCATGCTGACAACGTTCTATGAATTTATGTGTAAAAGTATAGACAGTGGAAACTAAAATGTGCTGCGATGCCTCTCCTGCTCCAAGTCGGCCTGTTTGACGACCTACCCCCCTTAAGATGGTCGTACTAAAAGACAGCACTTCAGGAAAAGGTAAATTATTTTGAGTATACTATCCGCACGCAGGAGTTCATTTATTATTGCTGTGGGAGGATTTCATTTTGCCGAATATTATCCGTGTGCTTCTAATCAGGAAGAACTGTCCGTCATGTGTTCAGTATTCTAAACAGTCTTCCCCCATTTAGATTAGTTAAATACTGTATCAGACAGAAAATCATCGTGGGTGGTGTCACATGAATTTTACTGAGATGAAAACAACGGCGCCAAACCCGACAAAACAGTGAGTACACTGAAACTAAATGTAATGCTAATACGAAAGAGTGATAATTCAAGATCAAAAAAACAAATTTCAAGAGAAATAAATTAAGTAGGGAGGAGCAATTTAATTAGCAAAAAAGAAAGTATTATGCATTAGGACAACGAGAAAATCACTAATACCCTTTCTGTGAAGCAGACGACAGCGAAGTAATACAGTAATATACTCTAACATTCTCAGTATCTGATAGATCGCGTTTCGAGTACCTTTTATCTCTTCTCCAGAATAAACACCGCCTGGATATTCAGTCAGTGGAAGAGGAATGGTTACAAATATCTCTAAATGCATATCTACGACTCTACTAAAGTGGCGATCCATCACTGAAGAGCATGACGGAATACACCATGGCTTTAACAGCTGTTGCATGATTAGAGTGTATTTGGTTGTCACGCAGTTCGCAGTACATAAGGCCATTTCTGTGGTACGAGGACGGTTGCGGCCCTCTCCTGCAGAAAATTGCCAAAATCGTATTCCTAACATTTGGCCTTCAGCTTTCTAGTAACAGCCTTACGGAGCTACAGGAAACAAGCGATCAACACCTTGCTGCGCGAAATCCATTGACAGTTTCCGTGGATGTTCCTCCTCTCCGCCACCGGTATAAAATAAGCAAACGTATGCTGTAGCTGTTTGACAGGTATCTCCAGCTTACACAAGGATATCCCACTATTGTTGGACAAGTGTACAGACATAGACAACAAGTAACGGTTAAATGAGAAAAAAATTAAATTTTACACGGCAGAGAATGTAGCTGAAGCTGAGGAACATGGTCGAGCTATACTCTTTCTGTGTTAACCTGTACTTCATGAAACCACTCTTCTGCAGCAATAACCCATTATTTTAAATAATTTCGTTAAAATTTTATATAATTGTGAATTATTTAAAATTAAGCATTCCAAAAGAATAAGTAGAGTACTAACAACTTCTAGGCGTGAGTGGTTACCCCAATTTTGGTTTTATATAAGTCAAATAGTCGGGACAACAGTATCTCACTCTCATTTTGTCATTTTCTCTCATATCATCTTGTCTTACGTTGTCTGTATCATCTTAACTGATGTGAATCCTTATTGTGAAAATATGTAGTGTGAAAGTATTCAAAATTTTAATTTCAGGAGTACCTTCACATTTTTATGAACATAATAGTCTTTGTGAGAGGGAAAAGTTTTATTATTAAAAGTAACTTACAAGCATGTTTTTTAGTGAACGCCGGGAAGTGAGACAGAGAGCTTCAATGGACAGTTAGACTGTGAGAGCTTTAGTGATTCTCGATAGCTAAATCACTCAGTGCAGCGATCATAATATTTTAATCAAATCGAACGAAAGTTAACATAGACGTAGGTTCTTTGACTGCCAGCATTAATGAACGTTGACTTTATAACAACTCGCGAAAATAACTTTTGATGGGAATTTAACTTACTTGCAAGAGTATAAAACTAATTTGTACAGGACCTGCTTAACGAAACCAGTATTAACGGCAATAACCATTGCCAACAATTCAAGAACAATCAAGACTATGAGGGCCAGCACATTCATCCATGGTGTCAGATGTATCAGTCGCAAGAAGATAGTGCCATTTACTGTGTTAGAAGAGAGCGAAAAACAATTGCGAAGCTTGTCTTTATCCATATTGGCCCATTCTCAATCTCCATGAAATATAACACCCCACAACATGTACTGATAAAGTTGGCATTGCACCACAATAAGATGTGATAAGGGAGGAAACGAAAACTGTCTCGATTTATTTCCAGAGCGTTAAAGAGTCTGTTCTACCAGGCAAAAGTTTGGGTGTAATTTTCGGGGGTTTCCTTCTGTCATCTGACTATGACTGACTATGAGGTACACTGACTATGAGGTACGCTTGACACAAGCAACTTAGAAGTATGGTTTTAGAAACACATTTTCACATCTTTCATTGCAGCATTTCACATTAAAAACTAAAGATAAAAAGTAACGCAGAATTTTAAGCAAGGGAAACGTTGCACATAATGTCAGAGGTAAATAAGCGTTTGTTAATTATTTTAGATTTTCTACTCCTGCTTGTTATTTTTGTCGATATCCAGTATAATTTCCAACGTGACACTAATGCCATATGAATTAATATATCTGTCGTTTTTAACTGATTGGGTACACTAAATTTGATAGTGTGATTTCAAATCATTCTTTCTAAACGTTCACATTAGGATATTAAAATATAAACGTTATATCTATTTATGAAATATGCTTACCTTTTGGGTGTTGAAATAACCTTCAAGAATTTATTGAATGAATAAATAGCAATCCTTCGAGGTACAAATAGGTCATTATAATTCCTGTAGACCATATTACTTACGGAACAACGTACTCTCAAACTCACCAGACCAGCTATATAAGGTAGAGCCCCATCTTTCACTAATTCCTGCGGACACTCAGGTGTAAATTACTGTCCTCAGATACGGTGCGGTTGAATGCTGAGAGCGATATATATTTACTGTAACAAGCTTATGATTTGTATAATCTCCCATGTTTTATTTATTTATTTACTTGTTACATATACGTTTATTTCGGTATCAAATATCTGTTTGGCAACATAACTTTGTTTTGTAGTTGTTCTGCCTTACACTTGATTTTAAGACCCAAACGAATGATAGATATTGGCTGCAAGTGGACACTGACGACGGAAGTTGAAAATTTATGCCGGACCTGGATTCGAATGTGGTTCTTCGGTTTACTGCGCAGATGCTCTGTCCACTAAACCTTCTTTTTCTTTTTTAAATACACCCTTCCTGTCGCACAAAGGAAGGTGTTGGAACAACACTGGAAGGCAATCCGAGGCCTGGCCACAGTGTCCCATTCACTCCCTGAGGAAAATGGGAAGCATAGGGAACGTGGAGTAGAAGTACAAAGCATACGAGTGAGACAAGGTTAATTTATTTATATATTTATATTGCCATGCGGATAAAGTGGTCATCGCAACTGCACGGACTACCTTAGCAAACCTACCGTCAGACCCAAATTCTCAACTTATCCATTTTGTGCCCGATGCCAGTTATCTTCATTAGTCGCAGCAATTCGCTGATAACCTTAGTTCGAGCCTGAGGCGCATCCGCACTGATGAAATCACAGGGTACCTTCGCCTTAATTTTGTATATGTGGTGTCTGTTATTTCGGACATGTCTGAAAGAACGTACACCACATATATACAGATGATTTCATTACGACCTTGACGTATGAAACAGAAGTAGGACTCCTTAACGTTTCGAGTCTTAAAAGTACGTGCTATGAAGAACTGGACGTCTCGGCGTATATAAGGCGGTGCTGGTTATCTGGTGAGGCTGTCTGTACCCTTTGGTGGAAGAAACAGCACCCGGCCGGGTGCAGCGTAAAACTGAATATTGGATCGACGGCCGCACGGGTTATTTGTCAATGCGGCGAGCTGAATGGGTCCTGCGAGACGGCGCCTAACAGGTCGTACAATGGGCGCGACACACTCCGACAAATTTCCCTGAGGAGGCGACGCGAGCGTTGAAACACGCCCTCCGTCCTGTGCGCCCGCGTCGCCTTACCGTCGCGACGAGAGGCGTCCGCGACCCCATGCTGGCTGCGACGGAAGGACACGCCGATGCTTTCTTAATATGAAAGAGTGTGCCCCAGCTGCATTCGTTCTTGCTGTGCGGGCGAGCTTGAAATGACTTCCTGTAAGAACGTATCTCAGATCCACGTTATGCAGAAAATACCGATAATTTTGATTCCAGTGGCTAACCAAGGGTGAATCCCTTTTTGTTAAGGTGCATAAACAACTGTGCACTCTACTACAAACGAACATTTTCACTATTTGATAACTCAGAGAAATAGAGCCGACTGTCATTCCTAGGGCTCCCAACCACCATCTTGAATGTTGGGAGCATGGTAAATATTATCCACAGAATATATTTTTAAATACTTATTACAGGGTGCCTTCGCCTTAATTTTGTATATGTGGTGTCTATTCTTTCTGACATGCCTGAAAGAACGGACACCACACATATACAGATGATATTTTAGGTGTCAGTCTTTGGCAACGAACTACCATATATCTCTTTAATTTATGTGCTACTCTGTTCATCTCTGTGTAGCACCTGGTCCTAGCTTCCCCTATAAACTGATTTCTGTATTGTAGTGTGTGCTGTTGTTCCTGTATTCCACATAGTGAAAAGTAGGTTGTTTTTAGAGGTCATAACATACGTAACACTAGTTGATCACTTCTTCCTGATCTGTTCCATTTACAACCTATTGGTTATGACTTCATCTATCCACTTAAACGATAATGTTGTATGGGGGACTCATATATCAACTGCTTATAGGGTTCTTTTCCCTGTTTCCTGTTGTTCGCATCCAGACAATGCTAGTCTCCAAACATACAGCTTCAGAAAATCTTTATGTAATTTTACATAATTATTTAATAAAGCTTTATTTGACCATGCAAGTCCATATCTAATATCCTCCTTGGATTGGACATATTTTTAATTGTTCCACATAAACAGAATTCTTTCCTTTCTGCTTCTATGATTTTAAACAAGTCATTGCTGTCCCTTCTACTACCTGTTTAATAGTCTTCCTTATGTTTATTCTTAACGAACATTTTCTTCGCAAAGTATACAGTCCATTATATTAAACAGATTTCCTCGCACCTAGCTATGTCAACGACGAACCACATCTATAGTATGCGATCTGAAGTTATCCCGGCGTATTTCTAATTTGAACAGTTCTCGGGGATCCGACCCGGTCGGATACCCGATAACTGTTCAAATCACATCTATAGTATTTGTTTGTTTACATTTTTCTTTCTCTTCAGAAACTTTTTCCAGCTTTTTCGTTAGATTAACGATAGTAGTTCCCGAAAAACTCTCCACCACAAAACGTAAGGCGGCTTGTGGAGTATGAATACAGATGTAGACACATAATCATCTTAGACATCTTTGTTACGGCAAACGTGTCGTTGCTGACCTTCTACTTATATTATGTGTTTATATTGTAAGACGTGGTCTCCTGACCTTCATTGCTTGCATATTCCGCCCTCACAATCATATTCCACTCATCAAGTCGCTTCATAAGAACCCAAACGCGATAAGATAGAGTTAGTGTTGTACAAATTCATGTATACGATATGCAAATAATAAGTAATTCGCAAATGTGCACCGAGATTGAAATACGCGAGGCTGGCGTACACACACACATTCCAGACATGACGGTCACAGGAGCTTTTAGTTCGGGCACAGACAAAGATATCGTTACTCTGTGGTTCGGGAGAGACAGACCGCACGCCGGGACACCGGTCGCTTCAGAGGATGAGTCAACCTCGACCGCCCATAGAGCAGACAGCATCTGCACGAGTGAAAGGCAGAACGACCCTGTGTTCGGCTACATTGTGTGGGACCGCCCAGCCTACACATTCTTTACAAACATAGCACGCAGTTTTAGAAGTTTTCACAGGGAGACAGCAAAAGCCAAGCGCTGATGCTACAGATTTCCGGATTGGTCGCCTTAAACGAGACGTCATTCTTCCGTTTTAGAAGAACAATTCTGACTGGCAGACGATATTTCTGACGCCTTGAACTGAAGGAGTAACACAAGAGACTGAAAGATATACCCCTTCACATCTGGCGTGGAGAGGGACCGTTCCGTTGTCGCTCTTGGAGCGAGAACACGTAATGAGAGCGTGTGCACTGATACGTGTACTCAAAGAGCGAGGAACAAGTCTCTCCTCAGTAGTTCACTGGGAGAGCACCTCTGTCGAAAGCGAATTGGAGTGCGACTCTATATTGAGTCCTTATGATTAAGCGTTGTTCACTGTGTTGACCGGCACACTTATTGTGCGGTGTGAATGGATAGAGTTATAGTTAAGCGCCTTCGAGCGAATTTTTGAGTGACATCGCGGTGGACTCGTTATCTGACTGGTGTACCACGGCAATAGTTAGACTACGGGTGAATAGGAGTCCTTGACTTCTTTAAGGCATAGGGAGAGTTTGATTCGCGAAGGTCAATCCAGATAGAACGAGAGTTATCTTATTTGTCAGCAGCCAGTGGCGCAGACAGCAGTCATCACAGCTTACGGTATTGTGAGCTACAGCTCTTGCGAGCCCATATTTCCTCCAAAACAGTACACTTCACTGCATTTCACACACGACAGCCTCGACCATACCCAGCAACATTCTAACGGATAATTATTCAAGTTGAGTGGGTGCGGCTCTCAGCCATTCTGCCAAGTCAATAACAATCTTAAACTTTGTATAGAAATATCATTATCGAATCCTATCCCTAATAGGTAACTTCACAGTCCGAAAAGTACCCAGAAATAGCTTGTTCAGTTCATAACTAATAGTGCCATTGTGGTTTCTCAGATTTTTAAAAAAATATACTGATTTTCGTTAGTTTCATGTTTTTCTTACACTAACCAGCACTACTCCAGTACCCAAGTATCCCACTAGTTATGTAAGAAATTTTGTGAATTTTTGTGTCATTTCTTACAGATATTTATGACTGAAAGTTTTTCTGGCATTTCTCTTTAGGACATTAGGAGCGTCTGTCTGACTTCTGTAGTCCAGTAGGGGTGGTAATTGCATCTTCCAGGAGCCACAGAGTAAAGAGTACATCTCAGATTAATCCGTTGCACAGAATGACAGAATAGCACCCACACGCTCACAATATATTTTTTCTTCTATTTTTACTACCTTTGTCCTGCATTGTGCATGGGATCGGCAGGATTAAGTACGGATTTGGCATGGTTAATTGTAAGGGATGGGCAGTTGCCCTTACTGCCGCTATCCCATACGCCCAGGACAGAATGAGTGTACCCACCTGTCTACATCTAAACCATGAAATAGTGTGAATGTTACAGATGTCTGTGAGGCATGTAACTGACGCTGGATGTGGGGAGCAGCACGGTATTCACCTAGTGGAATGTGGAAAACCACCTAAAAACCACATCCAGGCTGGGCCGCACACCAGCCCTCATCCTTAATCTGGAATTGACCCGGGGCCGGCTCGCCAACCTGAGTCCAGGAGGCAGTGCATTAGCGCTCTTGGCTAACCCGGCATGTCATATATATATATATATATATATATATATATATATATATATATATATACACACACATATTGAACGTGACCAGGCTAAATATCTCACGCAATAAGCGTCAAACGAACTACAAAGAACGAAAATTGTCTAGCTTGAAGGGGAAACCAGATGGCGCTATGGTTGGAACCCTCATATTTTATTACACACTCGTGTAGTACGTAAAGAAATATGAATGTTTTAGTTAGGCCACTTTTTTCGCCTTGTGACAGATGACGCTGTAATAGTCACAAACATATGGTTCAAAATTTTAGACAAACAGTTGGTAACAGGCAGGTTTTTTAAATTAAAATACAGAACGTAGGTACGTTTGAACATATTATTTCGGTTGTTCCAATGTGATACACGTACTTTTGTGAACTTATCATTTCTGGGAATGCATGCTGTTACAGCGTGATTACCTGAAAATACCACATTAATGCAATAAATGCTCAAAATGATGTCCATCAACCTCAGTGCATCTGGCAATACGTGTAACAACATTCCTCTCAACTGCGAGTAGTTCGCCTTCCATAGCGTTCGCACATGCATTGAGAATGCACTGACGCATGTTGTGAGGCGTTGTCGGTGGATGACCGTAGCAAATATCCCTCAACTTTCCCCACAGAAAGAAATCGGGGGACGTCAGATATGGTGAACGTGCGGGCCATGGTAAAGGTGCTTCGACGACCAATCCACCTCTCATAAAATCTGCTATTCAATACCGCTTCAACCGCACGCGAGCTATGTGCCGGACATCCATCATGTTGGAAGTACATCGCCATTATGTCATGCAGTGAAACATCTTGTAGTAACATCGGTAGACCATTACGTAGGAAATCAGCATACATTACACCATTTAGATTGCCATCGATAAAATAGGGGCCAATTATCATTCCTCCCATAATGCCGCACCATACATTAACCCGCCAAGGTCGCTGATGTCCACTTGTCGCAGCCATCGTGGATTTTCCGTTGCCTAATAGTGCATATTATGCCGGTTTACGTTACCACTGTTGGTTAATAACGCTTCGTCGCTAAATAGAATGCGTGCAAAAAATCTGTGATCGTACGCTAATTTCGCAGGCCGGTGTGGACGAGCGGTTTTAGGCGCTACAGTCTGGAACCGCTACAGTCGCTGGTTCGTATCCTGCCTCGGGCATGGATGTGTGTGATATCCTTACGTTAGTTAGGTTTAAGTATTTCGAAGATCTAGGGGACTGATGACGTCAGATGTCAAGTCCCATAGTGCTCAAAGCCATTTGAACCATTTTTGAACCCGTAATTTCTCTTGTGCCCAGTGGCAGAACTGCACACGACGTTCAGAGTCGTCGCCATACAATTCCTGGTGCATAGAAATATGGTACGGGTGCACTCGATGTTGATGTGGCATTCTCAACACCGACGTTTTTGAGATCCCCAATTCTCGCACAGTTTGTCTGCTACTGATGTGCGGATTAGCCGCGACAGCAGCTAAAACACCTGCTTGGGCATCATCATTTGGTGCAGGTCGTGGTTGAGGTTTCACATTTGGCTGAACACTTCCTGTATTTCCTTACGTTCTATACGAATATGTAATAAAAATGGGGGTTCCTATTTAAAAAAAACGCAGTTGAAATCCGTTTGACCTATGGCAGCGCCATCTAGCGGGCCAATCATAGCACCATCTGGTTTCCCCCTTCAAGCTTTGTAGTTTTTTCGTTTGACGCTTATTTCGTGAGATGTTTGGCTCGGTCACTATCAATGGTCCGCCCTATATATATATTATTCATCTATAGCTGTGCTCCCACTCGATTTTATGTTAAGATCTAATTCCACTTGATACTGACGATGGCTTTCACTACGTGCTCAAATGCTAAAGAAGTATTCCATACCTCCTTATTTAATTAGGGTGCACAAAGACAGATATGCTTCTTGTTAACTTATCGCTTCCTAAGACTGATCTACTCGCGTGTTATTTTATTACATGATGACACCACTATTCTGAACATCTGATCATAGGTCTTAAAAGGGATATTGATAACGTCATATCTAACTGGCCGACCGGTACTGGGGCTCAGAGAACAGATCGATGAGATCTCATACAGAGGACATACAAGCAGTTCTATGCGTATCGATATCTACAACTTAATAATATGTGTGTACATAATAGAAGAAACATGAGTTTACGTACATCTACGCCAAATGGCGTCAGTCTCAAACAAAAATTTTTTATGAAGTCCGTATCGCTTTTGATCTAGCAAACATAGGAACCTGTTGATATTTAAAACCCAATTATAACCATATCTATATGTTTGCAATAGGATGTAGCATTAATCGTACCACGCAGTACACACGTCGCCGTGCCTTTATTTTATAGTTATCGAATCTCAGAAAGTGACATTTCTTGATGACAGATAACACTAGTGTCACAGAACGGTAACATAGAATCAATCGGTAGAGCACAGAGTGTATATTACTCGTGTCTTGATATCCCTGACGCTAGATACATATGTGACATATCTATATTGAGTACTATCCACAGACATTTATTATAGAAGGACCAAATGAGATTTAAGTAAAAGACAAAAGAAAGTTCATATGGATCAACAACGTAAAACGTTTGATTATATGGCATGGGATGTTGGGAAATGACAAGACACAATAGAAAAAGACTTTACGAGATACAGATGAGTTTTTTTAAGGTGAAGCTAACTTGAGGCCACAGAAGATGCCACATAAAGAAATAGGGAAGCGAAAGAAGACCTCCCCCCCCCCACCCCCTACGTACATCACTGAAGAAGTTGAAAAACGAAATACTGCGTTTGAACTCGTATGGGCATGTGATGAACTTAGGGGTTGAACGATGACCGAAAAAGCACTTTTTTGGCAACGAAAAAATTAGGTGGTGGAGTATATGTTAACCATAATGAAGAACGTGTTGTGTTATATGGATATAATGCAAAATTTGTGTCTTCCATATAATGAGGTTGTCAACCAACTATAATGGTGAACCAACATATCATGTCAAATTATTCGATGTTATGTTTGAGAAAGCGAGGGAACTACAATCTGAACCAATTCAATTAAAACGCTGCTAAAAGTTCTATACAAATACCTTTTTTCTTAGTTTTGTCCCTTCGTTAAGCATATTGTCAGTAAGTTTCGTCATATGTATGTACTTCTCAAATATATATATTTCATGGAGGTACCATGATTTTTTATCTCTTTATATATATTCTATACTCCTATACTTATTCAAGTATAAGCTATTCGTATATACTAATTGTGTAAGCACGGTACGCGACACATATGTGTTCATAGATGCATCTAGACATGATGTCAGCGATAACAAGGTAATTATAATAGACACTCTTTGGTCTGTACATCGGTTCCCTGTTTACATTCCACGAAATTTGTGCCCAATGTCACCCTTTGACACTTGACAGCTGTTACATGTAAGCACGGCGACTCGTGTATTGCAACGTACGACTAATGTTATACATGTGCTGTCGTAACCAAACAGGCTTAGTTATAATTAGATTGTAAATATCAGCGGTATCGTTTTTTTCCTAATCAACATCGATTTTGACTTCGTAGGAAAATTGTAACCGACACACATTTCATTTTATAAATAGCACATTATAAGGGGGTTAGTCTGTGTTTTTGCCCCGGATGATGATTACACGAATATTCTGTCAGGATTTGTAGGCAATGTGTTCTTGAGGTATGGCTATACTAGAACACAAGAAGTAAGTTTAAACGGTTTTATTAACAAAGGCGGGTTATAAAACACGCACACTACGCGCACCCATCATCAGTGTGTCTGACATCCTAACACCAGCTAGTTACGGTCGTATCGAAAGGCTCCATGGTGGGCTAAGAAAAGAGAGACATTCCCGCCTGAGGCCGCGCTAGTTAATACTGCCCTCTGTGGATGGCGGTCAGTCACGTACTGCCCGTCACAGTGCGACCGGACGCGCGTCTACTGACCAAGCAAATTGTCAGCATTCCGGACAGGTCGGCTGGCGAGCGCGTGTTAACGCACCATACGGCTGCGCGCAATCCGTAGACCCTTCCAACGTGTTATGTAAGGAAACTAGCGTTTCTGCTGTTAGGTGCAGCAGATATCAATATGCGTAAAGCTGTTTGTGTGTCTTCTGTATCACATTTTACTGAAGATGGGCCCTAAGCCTGAAAACGGATCTCACAAATATTTTTACAATCAGCTCTTGGTGTAAGGCAAGATATCTTCTAACAAATACTTACAAGCCACTGAGAACCATGCTCGTAGGACATTTTTCTTCCATCAGCTCAAAAAAAAAAAAATCTAGTTTTTCCATCGCACATGAAAAGCAGTATCTCTGCTGATGTATAATCAATTCCTGCTGACTAGTTTGAACACACGTCATTCATTACTCTGTCAGACTCTGATCACAATAGTCACCAATCTGTTCTATATTTTCTCCTTTGTACAGTATTTCTATGTAATCCCGCCGTCAGCATATCATGTCTTATGAACTTCACAGGGATTCCCAATACCCCTTATATGTTACCATAAACATAATATCTTATCTGTGTTAATAGCGTAAACGTGTCGCCAAGGCAGATAACGTACTTTCGTCTTATGCTAGAAGTAGAAAGGTTGGTTGTACTGACGTTTATATTTGAGAGATTAATATTTGTTACAAAATTATCATTTATGTTCAACTGATTTTAAGGTGACTGGCAGGTCACAATTTATTTGCAAAATTATGGATACTTGTAACTACTTTACGAATGTTATAACTTTAAAAATATTTGTAGCGCATGTGCTGAAATTTTCCTCAAGTCAGTGGGACTTATTTCACAATGCATCAGCATGGCACACTGAGCATATACAGGCGCAGTGTGATGGGTTCCACAGCGGTGTGATCTTCGAGATCTTATAAAAAATTGTAACAGGCATTTCTTATCTCATAGATTACAATTTCCATTTATCAAAGGACTGGTTTCAGGGTACAATACTATTGTATGTATCCCCTCCTGTGACTTACCGTCGGTGACTGAAAAAAGCACATTGATGTAAAAGCCTCCCAACTAGGTCCGTAACAGTGTTTTGCAGGGAAAGATATAGATGCAGGTGCTGGTGAAGGATGTATGATGAAACCTGTGAACTACACCAGCGTCATTGCTGATGGGATGACACTGATTTTGACACAATTGTCCACCCTACAAGGTCAGCAGTAATTTCTGCATATTGAAGATGACTTTCAGATGATAGCATAACTCCATATTAGGAGCTTTCGGCCTGAGGAATCATGATTAAACATCGCTCATATATCAACTTCTAGTAAATTGAAATATTTTCTCTAATGTAGCGTCATCATATGGACACTCTACTTCCAAAAATGGTCCAAACGTACATAATTCCTATTACCGTATATTGTTATTCATGGTAAACACAGTCTATTAAATGTATAGAGAGTGTTCTAGCTGATAAGTTCCATTTAGACAAATTAGGAAAAAGAAGTTGAAGTGAACCCTATATATCAGCGGTTTAGTTGTACGTTTAACGTAATAGAGTGAATATCTATCAATACAAGGTTAGAAATAACTGTTCGACTTCAGACTGCTTTACTTTTGATTTAATGGTGTTAACTCACATCGGGTTCATTGCACTTCAGTGCGAAATTCTCCGTATGTAACAGTTTGTTGTCTCATATCATTGGGAAGACTTGTAGTGCACGAAGTTGCCAGATGCACTGGAAGCTAATCGGTCAGTGGATCTTTAGTAATGCACACATTTCATGAATATAAAACATGTTCACGTATCTGTCTTAAATAGTTTTGTGTAAGACAATATCGTTATCATGAATAGTAATTACAGTGGCCGTTCCTTGCGTGATTATACATGTACTGAATGTGAGAAGATTAGTGTCACTAACATTTACATATTCTGTAGTTCTCACACTGATCTTCCATTTCGTCACCATATCAGCAGTGACTGTCTCTACATGTAACTAACGTATACCTAAATGATTCAGTTTTTGCTCAATAATGGAAAGTGCATTTTTTGTGTTACCCTGTGAAGACTATTGACAACAATACGACATACGCTGTTAGTTTGCTTAGTACGAGTACTACTGTATACACAGACGCAGGATAGACAACCCGTGGTACATCACGTGGAACTGAAAGCTGGTCCTTAAAAGAGGAAGAACCTAGACTGGAAATACGTGGTATGGGTTTGTGGAGTGTCGAAGTAAGGATGGTTAAGTCAGTGTCAGCACGCATAGTGCTTCGTATTCTGTTTAGTTATGCCATGCATTAGCCATTTTGTAAGATGGATATACAGATACTATTTGCGGAAAGTTTGGTGAGTTGATCTGGATGATGGACACATCACAGTCACAGCGCAGTTGAAGGTATTTGAGTAATCTGCCAAAACTGCACACAACGTTTGAATCTATTCACTTCTATCCCGACTTGTTCAGACTTTGCAGAAGACCAATTTGTGCGGCTGTGTGGTCCCTACGGAGACTCGTCAAATAACGTGACTGATGGTACAGTAATACCATACTGGCTTACTGAAGGTGGTTGACTAAGTGTAAGATATGTTGCATTTGGTGGCCATGGAACAGGTATCGTTCTAACTGTCCATCAGTTTGACTACCTTTCTTCAGATAACGCGGTAGAATTGTATCATGACGACGCTTCCTGACGCACCTCTGGTGGTACGTCATTTAATGTCGTAGAATCAACATTTGTGAGAAAAATGAATTACATCAACCCTGTTAGTGAAGTTGGCATCATCAAGTTGGCATCAGTTAACGACCCAACAACCAGCTCAAGAAATATCCCAGCCACCGTCTCACGCTAATCACCCGTGAATGAGCTTCTTTTTCTTCTTCTTCTTCTACCCAAATACGACCATTGTGCATATTCAGAATGCCCAGCGAATGTGCATTTAGCTGTGTTTCTCACGGGTGTGCGGAGTCGTAGCCGGAGTATGGGTCAGTGTGTGTTTTGTGCAAACACTTCTCGTCTTAGGTAGTGCTCCACTACTGCTACCTGAAGTTTCTACAGATTCTACAAATGTAGGTGTCGTGCATGCACAACAGTGCGAAATAAAGGTGTGAGCCTCCAGCAGATCTGTATCACTCTGGGCCCACGGAGTGGCAGATCGCTCCCCGAAACTCAACGCTTAATAAAAGCTATGTAACTGGCCTGTCTAACGTAAAGAAACCTCTATGGGTCGCGCTGTAATATTTTGTAGGACACCTGGCTTATTTAAACTGCCCATCACTAACGGTCAGCTTCTCGGATTAGTGGCGCCAGCTGTTCCTTGCTCCATCACTCTCCTTGTCGCCTGTCCCTCCCCGCCCCTTTTTTGGGGCTACTTTTCTGCCCATAATCCATTTAATCTGTACGAGCCTTACTATTGTACAGAACAGAAAGGGTGGCCGCTCTCGTTCTGTTTGTTTTCGGTCACATTTACTCTTCATTACCCTATTGTTAGTGTAATGTAAGTACAAGAAGCTTTTTTGTTATTTTTCATGTTAGTGTGCAGAACTGTACACATTCGGAAAGTTTTTATGAGTTGAAGCCTGAATATCTTTCTAGACTCTGCAATAATTAGAAGTTGGAAAAGAACCAGAGGTCCAAGTACTAATACACATTGTTATAGATACGTAAAGCTGGATAAAGCAGTTAATAACTTCAGCCGAAATTTTTACAGAGGACCTAACCGTGTTCAAAAAGGGTAAACTGAATACATCTGGTGGTGGGGTGTTTATTGCCATCAAACGTAGTTTACCTGGTACTGAAATTGAAGTAGATAGTTTCTGTGAGTTATTATGGGCAGAGCTTATACTTGCCAGCTGGAATAAATTAAAATTGGGCCCTTCACTCCGTACCCACCCTTTCCGCCTTCTTCCCTCCCCCCATGACTCATTGATAGAGTTGCTGAACTGTTCGAAAACAACTTGTGCTTCTATTCAAATAGGTGCCCTACTCACACAATTATATCTGGTGATGAATTCAGTCTACCCTCCATAAGTTGGCGAAAATACATATCCGAAATCGTACTGAATGCGTTCTCAGAAAATTATTGTGGATCTAATTCAGGACCGTACTCGAAGTGTAAATAATTGCGAAAACATACTTGACCTCTTAGCAACAGCCGTGCGGGATTAGCCGAGCGGTCTAAGGCGCTGCAGTCATCGACTGTGCGGCTGATCCCGGCGGAGGTTCGAGTACTCCCTCGGGCATGGGTGTGTGTGTTTGTCCTTAGGATAATTTAGGTTCAGTAGTGTGTAAGCTTAGGGACAGATGACCTTAGCAGCTAAGTCCCATAAGATTTCACACACATTTGAACATTTGTTTTTCCTGTCAACAAATGATCCTGACCAAATAAGGAGCATCATCACATTTTCTGGGATTAGTGACTTCACGGTTGTTGTAGCTACACTGGATACCGTAACATCCAAACCCATTAAAGATAAACGAAAAATACAGTTATTTAAGAAAACCATATAGAAATTTTCTTGACATTTTCTTAAGAGATAGTGTCTACTCATTCCAGTCTAACTATATATGCATAGACAAGATGCGGTTTGAATTCGGAGACATAAATTAATGACTGTACCACCATGGAAGAGTTACTAAATACGACTCTCCGAAAGTCCTTCTCACAGAAGACGAAGTAAATACTCCAGAATTTGAATCAAGAACAACTGCAAATATGAATAATTTACTAGTAAATATCCTTGCTGTAGCTAACCCGCTTAAAACACCTAATAAAGACACGGATTTCCGTCCATAGTGTATATCACTCATGTTCCTTGCAGTATATGCTAATGCTGTAGCTCATTACTTATCGATCAAATACAACCGCTCGAACGTAGAAAGATCCGTACCTAAAGACTGAAAAGTTGCACAAATCACAACGGTACCCAAGAAGGGAAATAGAAGTAATCAGCGGAATTACAGGAACTTTTCACTAAACTCGATTTGCAGTAGGCTTTTGGAATATATTTTGTGCTCGAATATTATGAAAGACGTCGAGGATAACGATTTACTGACAAGTAACCAACAGGGGCATCCCGCATGAACCATGGACCTTGCCGTTGGTGGGGTGGCTTGTGTGCCTCAGCGATACTGATAGCCGTACCGTAGATGCAACCACAACGGAGGGGTATCTGTTGAGAGGCCAGACAAACGTGTGGTTCCTGACGAGGGGCAGCAGCCTTTTCAGTAGTTGCAGAGGCAACAGTCTGGATGATTGCCTGATCTGGCCTTGTAACACTAACCAAAACGGCCTTGCTGTGCTGGTATTGCGAACGGTTGAAAGCAAGGGAAAACCACAGCCGTAATTATTCCCGAGGGCATGCAGCTTTACTGTATGATTAAATGATGGTGGCGTCCTCTTGGGTGAAATATTCCGGAGGTAAAATAGTCCCCTATTCGGATCTCCTGGCGGGGAATAGTCAAGAGGACGGCGTTATCAGGAGAAAGAAAACTGGCGTTCTGCGGATCGGAGCGTGGAATGTCAGATCCCTTAATCTGGCAGGTAGGTTAGAAAGTTTAAAAAGGTAAATGGATAGATTAAAGTTAGATATAGCGGGAATTAGTGAAGTTCGGTGGCTGGAGGAACAAGACTTCTGGTCAGGTGAATACTGGGTTATAAATACAAAACCAAATAGAGGTAATGCAGAAGTTGGTTTAATAATGAATAAAAAAAATTGGACTGCGGGTAAGCTACTACAAATAGCAGAGTGAACGCATTATTGTGGCCAAGATAGACAGGAAGCCCACGCCTACTACAGTAGTACAAGTTTATATGCCAACTACCTCTGCCGATGACAAAGAAATTGAAGAAATGTATGATGAAATAAAAGAAATTATTCAGATAGTGAAGGGAGATGAAAAGTCAATAGTCATGGGTGACTGGAATTCGGTAGTAGGAAAAGGGAGAGAAGGAAACGTAGTAGCTGACTATGGATTGGGGGTAAGAAATGAAAGAGGAAGCCGCCTGGTAGAATTTTGCACAGAGCACAACTTAATCATAGCTAACACTTGGTTCAAGAATCAGAACAGAAGGTTGTATACATGGATGAAGCCTGGAGATACTGACAGGTTTCAGACAGATTATATAATGGTAAGACAGAGATTTAGGAACCAGATTTTAAATTGTAACACTTTTCCAGGGGCAGATGTGGGCTCTGACCACAATCTATTAGTTATGAACTGTAGATTAAAACTGAAGAAACTGCAAAAAAGTAGGAATTTAAGGAGATGGGACTTGGATAAACTGACTAAACCAGAGGATTTACAGAGTTTCAGGGAGAGCATAAGGGAATGGGGGAAAGAAATACAGTAGAAGAAGAATGGGTAGCTTTGAGGGATGAAGTAATGAAGGCAGCAGAGGATCAAGTAGGTAAAAAGACGAGGGCTAGTAGAAATCCTTGGGTAACAGAAGAAATATTGAATTTAATTGATGAAAGGAGAAAATATAAAAATGCAGTAAGTGAAACAGGCAAAAAGGAATACAAACGTCTCAAAAATGAGATCGACAGGAAGTGCAAAATGGCTAAGCAGGGATGGCTAGAGAACAAATGTAAGGATGTAGAGACTTATCTGACCGGGTGTAAGATAGATACTGCCTACAGGAAAATTAAAGAGATCTTAGGAGAAAAGAGAACCACTTGTATGAATATCAAGAGCTCAGATGGAAACCCAGTTCTAAGCCGGGAAGGGAAAGCAGAAAGGTGGAAGGAGTATATAGAAGGTCTGTGCAAGGGCGATGTACTTGAGGATAATATTATGGAAATGAAAGAGAATGTAAATGAAGATGAAATGGGAGATATGATTCTGCGTGAAGAGTTTGACAGAGCACTGAAAGACCTGAGTCGGAACAAGGCCCCGGGAGTAGACAACATTCCCTTAGAACTACTGACAGCCTTGGGAGAGCCAGTCTTGGCAAAACTCTACCATCCGGTGAGCAAGATGTATGAAACAGGCGAAATACCCTCAGACTTCAAGAAGAATATAATAATTCCAATCCCAAAGAAAGCAGGTGTTTACAGATGTGAAAATTACCGAACTATCAGTTTAATAAGTCACAGCTGCAAAATACTAACGCGAATTCATTACAGACGATTGGAAGAACTAGTAGAAGCCGACCTTGGGGAAGATCAGTTTGGATTCCTTAAAAATATTGGAACACGTGAGGCAATACTGACCCTACGACTTATCTTAGAAGAAAGATTAAGGAAAGGCAAACCTACGTTTCTAGCATTTGTAGACAGAGAAAGCTTTTGACAATGTTGACTGGAATACACTCTTTCGAATTCTGAAGGTTCAAAATGGTTCAAATGGCTCTGAGCACTATGGGACTTAACATCTGTGGTCATCAGTCCCCTAGAACTTAGAACTACTTAAACCTAACTAACCTAAGGACATCACACACATCCATGCCCGTGGCAGGATTCGAACCTGCAACCGTAGCGGTCACGCGGTTTCAGACTGAAGCGCCTTTAACCGCAGGGCCACACCGGCCGGCCAATTCTGAAGGTGTCAGGGGTGAAATACAGGGAGCGAAAGGCTTTTTACAATTTGCACAGAAACCAGATGGCACTTATAAGAGTCGAGGGACATGAAAGGGAAGCAGTGGTTGGGAAGGGAGTGAGACAGGGTTGTAGCCTCTACCCGATGCTATTCAATCTGTACACTGAGCAAGCAGTGAAGGAAACAAAAGAAAAATTCGGAGTAGTAATTAAAATCCATGGAGAAGAAATAAAAACTTAGAGGTTCGCCGATGACATTGTAATTCTTTCAGAGACAGCAAAGGACTTGGAAGAGCAGTTGAACGCAATGGATAGTGTCTTGAAGGGAGGATATAAGATGAATGTCAACAAAAGAAAAACGAGGATAATGTTCTGAGGCATCAAGGGATCACCAATTTAGTATTGGAGGGCAGCGTGGATAATTTAGGTTAAGTAGTGAGTAAGCCTAGGAAATGATGACCTTAGCAGTTAAGTCCCATAAGACTTCACACACATTTGAACCTTGTCCGCCCACTTCTGGAGTATTGCTGTGCGGTATGAGACCCGCATCAGATAGGATTATTCGACGACATCGAAAAAGATCAAAGAAGGGCAGGTCGTTATGTAATATCACGAAATAAAGGACGAAGTGTCACTAATATGATACACGTACTGGGATACGCACCTATGTAGGGAATAAAGACAAGCATAATAAAATAAGAGATATTAGAGCTCGGATGGAAGAATTTAAGAGATTTCTCCCGCGCGCTTTTCTCCCGTTAGATAAGTAGCTTAGAAGTGACTCGATGAGCCCTCAGCCAGGCACTTAATTGGGAATTGCAGAGTAAACATCTAGATCTACATGAAGTGAAGATAAAGTCGCAATCAATCAACTCGAAATCTTGAGGATAGAGATTAAGATTTCAGTGAGGAAGGAATTACAGATGCTTACCACGACTCTGAAACTGATGGTGAAGGTAATGATAGGAACTTGATTTGCACGGCAAATAATAACGGCCAAACAGTTTCAGAATAATTATTTATTTAAATCCTTGACCACGGTTTCGATATATCTAAATATACCTTCATCAGAAGCAAAAATATATTAAAATCACAAACTGCAGTGGACATACATAAAACAGTCGTGCCAAGGGCGTCGTCAGTAGTTAAAATATCACCTCCATCTGTACAGCATCATTATGAAGAGAAGGTCGATGCCAACACGGCATATTATCACTACTTATCCTAGGTGACGGCTAAGTACTGATAATATGCCGTGTTCGCATTGACCTTGTCTTCATAGTTATGCTGTACAGATGGAGATAATATTTATTTTAACTACTGACGACGCCTTTGGCACGATTGTATTATGTATTTCCATTGCAGTTTGTGATTTTAGTGTATTTTTGCTTCTGATGAAGGTATATTTAGATATATCGAAACCGTGGTCAAGGATTTCAATAAATATTTATTCTGAAACTGTTTGGCTGTTATTATTTACCGTGCAAAACAAGTTTCTTTAAATCTTCAAAAGTTAAAATTAAAATAATGTAAAAGTTTTGCCTCGTCAGAGAATAACAGTAAGAGATTCCGTATCTTCAATTGATGTATATTCGAAATCTTGCGATGTAAACGTGATAGATGAAACTCTAGGATGGGATGATTCAGAAACTGAAAAATCACGCCCAATGTATGACCTCCGTTGACCTTACAAGCGAAGAACTACTGGCAGCTATCGCCATCCTTATTCGTATCAGCTTGAAAAAAAGAATCTAAATCCGTAGTCTCCCGTCAAAAAATTTTGAAAAGCAGTCAGTGACCTCAGCTTCTTCATTCCCGACGATCGACAGATGGAAAATCTTTCTCTCACTCCATGTGCCTACTACGAAATCACTGGCTAGCGCAGTGTACCCTATGTAGAAAGCAAAGTACCCGAAGGGACATACCGTAAAACGGCCATTATACGGGAGCCGTTTTCTCCGGGTCAATGTGTACTTCTTCGTTTCCAAATTTCTCGGAAAGAGATTCCTGCATCCACCATGCAGCGCCAAGAGGAAGACGCGTTTTCATAGCATCTGCCTGGGGGCCAGGGACGCCCCTGTCCACTGTCAACGCCGTGCTTTTAAGCTGTCCCAAGATTACCACATAGAGAGCAGATTACTAAGCATGGCTTGATGTGCACAGTAACTATAGTAATCCTTGCCATTTGAACAAAAGATAATGCGTTGATCTATCTGCATATGACTTTGATCGGTATCAAATGCATATGAAAGAAAATTGAAAGTGCGAGGCTGTGAATGGTTTGATGCTTTTCAAGTTTCATAGTAGTAGATCTCCTTAGCGAAACGTATCATTGACATGCTTTTACTTTGAACATTATTTCCACTCCTGAACCTTTCTTTTATTTTCATTATTGCCTGTTCGAAATACAGATTGAACAGTAGCGGAGAAAGACTACATCCCTGTCTCACAGCCTATTTAATCTAAAGAATTCGTCGCTGGTCATCCACACTTATCATTCCCTCTTCGATCTTGTATATATTTTATATTACCCGTATCTCACTATCGCTTACACCTACTCTTCTCAGAATTTCGCCGGCCGTTGTGGACGAGTGGTTCTAGGAACCGCGCGACCTCTACGGGCAGGGTAGGGATGTGTGTGATGCCCGTAGGGTAGTTGGGTTTAAGTAGTTGTAGGCCCTAGGGAACTGATGACATCAGATGTTAAATCCCATAGTACTCAGTGCCATTTGAAACAGAATTTCGAACATCTTGCACCATTTTTCGTGTCGAAGCCTTTTTCCGGGTCGACAAATTCTGTGAACATTTCTTGATATTCCTTTAGTCTTGCTTCCATTATCAACCGCAACGTCAGACTTGCCTCTCTCGTACCTTTAACTTTTCTAAGGACAAACTGATCGTCATTTAACACATCCAGAATATTCATTTCCATTCTTCTGTATTTTATTCTTGACAGCAGCTTTAATGCATGAGCTGTTAAGCTGATTGTGCGCTAATTCTTGCACTTGTCTTTCAGTCTTCGGAATTGTGTGGGTGATTTTATTCCGAAAGTCAGATGGTATGTCGTGAAACTCATACATTCTACACACCAATGTTAATAGTCGAGTTCTTGCCACTTCCCCTAATGAATTTTGGAAATTCTGAGGGAATTTTATCCATCCCTTCTGCCTTACTGAATCTTAAGTCATCCTAAGTCCTTTGAAATTCTGATTCTAATACTGGATCCCCTATGTCCTCTAGAACGACTCCTGCTCCGCCTCTATCACATCACACAAATCATCCCCTTCATAGAGGTTTTCAATGTATTCTTTCCACTTATCCGCTCTCTCTTCTGCATTTAGTAGTGGAATTCCACTTGTGCTCTTAATGTTACAACCCTTGCTTATAATGTCATCGATGGTTGTTTCGACTTTCCTGTATGCTGAGTCAGTCCTTCAGACAATACTTTCTTTTTCGAATTGTTCAGGTTTTTCATGCAGCCATTTCGTCTTACTTACCCTTCACCTACTATTTACCTCATTACTCGTCGACTTTTATATCTGTATTCTGAGTTCCCCGGAACATTTTTGTGGGTCCTCCTTTCATGGATAAAATGAAGTATTTCTTCTCTTACACATGGTTTCTTCACCGTTACCTACTTCTTGTTTGCAATTTCTGTGATGGTCCTTTTTAGAGATGTCCATTTCTCTTCAATTCAACTAATTACTGAGATATTACTTATTGCTGTATCTGTAGCCTTAGGGAACATCAACTGTATCTCGGCATACCTTTGTACTTCTGTATCAGACTTCTTTGGGTATTGATTCTTTCTGACTAATGTCTTAAAATTTAGCCAACTCTTCATCACTACTACATACATCAAAAAAAGTTTTGCATCATCCCGGTTCCCAGAACTCCTGAAGATAGACGTTGACTGTGTATATTGTATCTCAGACACTGCTCATTTGACTGTTCAGAGCTGTCAGTAAACCCGCCCAAAGATGTAAACAACCATGCATGAGGAGCGCCTACTACACTAAGTGATTTGGCAGCCGATCAGTTCCACTCGTTCCACCAAGAAGGAGGCACACGGCTTTTGTTGTTTGTAGTTCAACCACGCCTAGACGATCAATATCGTGGTTCAGTCGCGTCTGCATTGTTACTTTGTGCCAGGAGAAATGTCCAGGCGTCTCGGAGTGAACGAAACCTATGTTGTTCGGACATGGAGAGACAGGAACTGTTCATGATTTTCCTGGCTCAGGCCGCCCAAGGGCTACTACTGCAGTGGATGGCCATTACCTACGGATTTCGGTTCGGAGAAACCTTGACAGCAATGCCACCATGTTCAATAATGCTTTTCGTGCAGCCAAAGGACATCTGTTACGACTCAAACGCAATACGCTGCATGATGCACAACAACATTCCCGACGTCCATGGTGAGGTCCACCTTCGAAACATGGCACCATGCAAAGTGGTACAGATTGGCCCAATAACATGCTGAATGTACCGCTCAGGATTGGCATCACGTTCTCTTCACCGATGAGTGTCGCATGTGCTTCAACCACACAATCGTCAGAGAAGTGTTTGGAGGCAATCGGATCACCTTGAACGCCTTAGACACACTGTCCAGTGAGTTCAGCAAAGTGGAGGTTTCCTGCTGTTTTGGGGAGGCATTATGTGTAGCCGACGTACGCCGCTGGTGGCAATGGAAGGCGTCCTAATGGCTGTATGATACGTGAATGCCATCCTCTGACGGATAGTACAACAGTATCCGCAGCATATTGGTTAGGCATTCGTCTTCATGAATGACTATTCGCACCCCATCGTACATATCTTAGAATGACTTCCTTCAGGATAACGACATCGCTCGACTAGAGTGGTCAGCATTTTGTCCAGAAACCTATCGAACATGCCGAGTTTAGATTGAAAAGGGTTGTTTACGACGACCCGACCCACCAACCATTCTGAGGGATCTACGCCGAATCGCCGTTGAGGAGTGGGAGAACTTGTTGATAGTATGCGATGACGAATACAGCCATGCATCAATGCAACAGGACGTGCTACTGGGTATTAGAGGTACCTGTGTGTACAGCAATCTGGACCACCATCTTTGAAGGTCTCGCTGTAAGGTAGTATAACATGCAATATGTATTATCATAAGCCATAAAAAGGGGAAAATGATGTTTCTGTTGGTCTCTATACCAGTTTTCTGTACAGGCTTCGGAACTCTCGAAAGCGAATCGATGCAAAACTTTTTTTGATGTGTGTATATTGTGATCTGAGTCTGTATCTGCTCCTGGGTAAACCTTACAATCCAGAATCTGATTTCGGGATCTCTGTATAACCATGATGTCACCTATCTGGAATTGTACCTTATCACCACCCCTTTCGATGTATACCTCAGCCTCTTGTGATTCTTGAACATTCACTATTACTAGCTGAAACTTGTTACAGAACTCAATTATTCTCCTCTCTCATTCGTTGTCACAAGCCCATATTTCTTGTAACCTTTTCTTCTACTCCTTCCCCTGCAACTGAACTACGTTCTCCCACGATTATCAGATTTTTGTCTCCCTTTAAGTACTGCATTTTACTTTCAATATCCTTATATACGTTCTTTATCTCTTCATATTCAGCTTGCGACGTAGGCATGTATACGTGAACTATCGTTGTCGGTGTTGGTTTGCTGTCGATTCTGATAAGAATAAACCCATCACTGAAGTGTTCACAGTAATACACTCTCTGCCCTACCTTCCTACTGATAACGAATCCTACTTCCGTTATACCACTTTCCGCTGCTGTTGATATTCCTGTACTCATCTGACCAGGAATCACTGTCTTCTTTCCATTACACTTCACGGACCCCTGCTATATCTAGATTGATCAGTTGCTTTTCCCTTTTCAGATTTTCTAGTTTCCCTGTACGTTCAAGCTTCATTCCATGTCCCGATTCGTAGAACGTTATCCTTTTGTTGATTATTCAAACTTTTTCTCATGTTCACCTCCCGCTTGGCAGTCCCCTCCCGCAAATCCGAATGGCGTACTATTCCGGAATCTTTTTCCAATGGACAAATCATCATCACACTTTTCAATTGCATGCCACATCTCCTATGATACACGTTACTTGTCTTTAATGCAAATGTTTCGATTGCTTTATGTATCCTCATCCCTTTCTTCATTGGCCATTCTTCCACCTTTAGGGGCAGTTTCCTCACCGCTAGGACAAGAGAGTGTCCTGAACCTCTGTTCTCTCCTCTACCCTCTCTGACATGACCGTTGATAGCACGAGGGTGACTTCTTATGCCAGAAGTCTTCAGCCGGCATTGCTGATTATTAATCAAAATTGAAGCACTGGCTGGATTCAAACCAAGGACCGATGACGTTTTGATTACTGATCAGGCCCGAGACCACGGGTGTTTGCTATAATAAGTAATTTAAACGGCACAGAGGTGATGTGCGAGTAAGTCCAACAGCGCCCCCTTTTATGTAATCGGACAGGCCAGCGTTACGCAATGCTCAGCCAGTGCGGAGCCGTCATTCGTGGTGATAACATTTCACAAATTACCACTCTGCCTCACCGACATCACAGGGTGGAATATCGGGACGTGAGTGCGTTCGAACGGTATGACTGGTCTCCGAGCGACCGTTCGTTCCTTGAAACCGCGCCTTGCACAGGGCAAGCTGTTTTAACAGTGAGACCGATGTGGAACCAGTGGAGAGAAGAGGGCCGTACACAGTGCCAGCAGCATAGTCCATGACGTAAAGTGATCACAGCACGAGGTGAATGCGACCTTGTCCGCTAGGTCGCAACGGAATGAACAGCTTTGTCCACAGTGCTGAAGCGACGTTGAACCTCTGCAACGGTTGGGGATACGCCTGCATCGACGGTTCGAACGTTCTTCTTAGGGCTCGACTGGTTGGACTAATTCCATTGCGACGGCTTCCACTGACCAGGAAACACCAACGTTGTAGACTGCAATGTGCATTTGAACGCCGACCCCGGCGTGCTGGATAGCAAAATTTAGTGTTTTCGCAAAAGTCCCTTTTCCACTTGTCCTGCAGTGATGACCGCATACGCGTTCGACACCGTCGTGGTGAACGCAGTGAGACAGACTGTATTTTTGAGTGGTACAAACACTGTGATGGTTTGGGCACCATTGACTATAACACGCGATCTCGTCTGCTCCGTCTTGAGGGCAACCTGGACAGCTACCGCTGCATCAGGGAGGCTTAACAGACCGAGGCATTGCCCCCACCCCCCGCCCTGCAAGCCATTCCACACCATATTTCAGCAGGATAATATCGGGCCGCATGTGGCAAGGAGTGCTAGATTTCTTCGAAGAACGATGAGTACCACTGTTTTCCTGGGCTGCCTGTTCACCGGTCATGCCGCCCATCGAACTGAATTACCACAGCCGCAGTGCATTTACAGATCTGCAATCATTTTTGTAGGGTCATGTCCCCAATCAACGGAATAAATTTCATTGTGATCACTTCTGTCGGCTTTGGTCTTTTATTTTTTCCAAACAGTAGTGTAGGAAAAGGTACTAAGTGCTTTACATTAGATTCTAGAACACTAACGCTATCTTTACACAGTCAGTTCCTGTGATTTGACAGCACTGAATACTGATTGAGAACCGGTATTACAGAGGATAGATCTCCAGAATGTGGGGCGACGACGAAGCTCGCCAGCGGCAAGCCCACGGAGGCGGCTTAAATATGGATCAAAGTTGGCGCGGCAGGAATTCATCGCCGGCGCGCGTGTCGCCCCAGCTCGGCTCAGGCCCAGCCGGGCTCATGCCCAATTCATGGGCGCCTGCCGCCAGCTAACGGCACGGCACAGCGCTGCGCTCCTGTTTGCCCGCCGTCTGCGCCAGCGCACAGTGTTTACTGCGCCACGAACAGCGAAACCATTTTCCCAGTACTGAATAAAATACGGCAGCTATTGCAAATTACAGTACTTCAGGAACATTAGTTTCTTTGTATTGTACTCCGTAGCCCATTAACGTAAAGCAGTCATCTATCCGAAGGTTTTTGTGAACATCACAGTGCTTTGCCTAGTCCCACTCTGTAGCTGACGAATATCCAGAAACTTCACTCAGTGGAACACAAGTCAAAATAAGCGAACACGTATCCCAGCTTGTCTGTAGATACTCGAGCGTTTCCCAGAAATCAGCGTAGCTTCTGAGTAATCGACGTAGCTTAAATACCTTTTAGCGAAGTGATGGCGCAATGGCTAGCGTTGCCATCTCTTACTTTTGCGCGCCGTGTTCGAAACCCGATTTTTATATATATATATATATATATATATATATATATATATATACTACGTGAATGTTTCTTATCAAGTTAGGGGATACAAGGGTGTTATATTACTTGTAAAATTACAACTGGGTTTCTTGATAAATGTCATACTATTGTTATGTAAAATACGTGTCTATAGTATTTTCAAGGGTTACAATCTTTCTCAGTTTTCATATTTATGTATTTAATTTTATATCAATTCTAAATTAATTCTGGCGTTTTATTCTTCTATTTGTGCTTCAGGAAAATTTTGTGCATACCCTTGGGTTATACTGATCGTACCAACATTCGAAACGGACAAGTTCCAAACACCACGAGCATCACGAGAAGGCAGGTGTGCCACAGTGACATTCTTTCTTATGAATCTAAACCGGGAAAGAAACGTCGTTAACACTGCTGAAGTTTTCACGCGTTGGAAGTAAATCTGTGGGAAACCACTCATAACGGATCACTTTAGCCAAAAATGGCGCTTGTAAATGATCATGAAGCAAGATGCCCAACAAGAATTTTATCGAAAACAATTCCAAATAATATTCTCTCTCTTTTATTGCTCTCTCTTTTTTTTATTTTATTCACCAGACTTGCAGTTAGTAGACGAATGAGAACAACGTTATTTCAGTTCACACTGCAAAAGATTGATGTAGTAATCTTCTACTTTTGAGTGGATGAATGAAAAACTAAATGAAAACTGATATTCGGGTTCGGAACACGGGGAATAAAAGTGCAAAGACGTAACGCTAGCACCGAGCGAGGTGGCGCAGTGGTTAGCACACTGGACTCGCATTCGGGAGGACGACGGTTCAATCCCGTCTCCAGCCATCCTGATTTAGGTTTTCCGTGATTTCCCTAAATCGTTTCAGGCAAATGCTGGGATGGTTCCTTTCAAAGGGCATGGCCGATTTCCTTCCCCATCCTTCCCTAACCCGAGCTAGCGCTCCGTCTCTAATGACCTCGTTGTCGACGGGACGTTAAACAACACTAACCTAACCTAACCCGTAACGCTAGCCAGTGTGCCAACAGGCAGTTTGAACTTGTTACCCGCTTAAAGGCACATACAGTACCCCGAAAACTTTGACTGAGCCTTCATTTTCTTGGCGATTTGCTCGAGTGTTTTACTAGACATGGTCCTGTTGGTGGTGGTCTGCCTTTCCTTTCCTCCACCCTTCGTCGCGTTGGGTAGCCGTGTGGTCTGAGGCGCCTTGTCACGTTTCGCACGGCTGCTCCCGTCGAAGGTTCGAGTCCTCCCTCGGGCATGGGTGTGTGTGTTCTCCATAGCGTAAGTTAGTTTAAGTTAGATTAAGTAGTGTGTAGGCTTAGGGACCAATGAACTCAGAAGTTTGGTCCCATAGGACTTACCACAAATTACCACTTTCCGCCACCCTTTGAAATGTTTTACCCAGCCAGATGCAGGCGGACCTTCAGTTTAGAAAGGATTCAGAACCACGACCAAAGCAGCTTTTTCATCTGAACTATCATTTTCAGAGGTGAAAGAAGTGAAAAGTGAGAGATAAATAGCCAAAGATTGGCCAGAAATCAAACCCAAGACGTCGGATTTGTAATCTCGCACGTTATCACTTATCTTTTCATTCTTCTTCATTTTGTTTATTATTGTTCTCCACATTTTTATACGGTGGACGTTACATGATACCCCTTGAAGTTCATCGTTTAATAATTCACTCAGGGTTTTTTTAATTTTTTTATCCCAGAGGGCAGCCAGAATTCTGATCGAACACGGTGAATTACCGTGCCGGCAATGGCGGAATACTGATTTATTGAGTATCGTTAACGACATCTCAAGTGCGGCATTTATAGCCTCATCTTCTCTACACATAAAAGGAAATTTTCCGATCAACTAACTCTCTCTCTCTGTCATCACCCAGCCAAAACCCCTACGGATAGAGACTTCAGATTGGCATTGGGTGTTGAAGTGGTTTACAAGGGGTTTTTCGGTATTCCATGCCTACGTTGGTGAAATGTCGCAATTAAGGCAGTTTTGAACGGAGAGCTATGAAAATTGGTATTTCGTTCCTCGGTCAGGAATATAGAAGTCTTTTTAGCATTTTTGGAAATTTAGCACCTATGGGGGTGAAACAGAGGGTGAAATGTATTTTTGTTCTGAAAATGTAACCTTGTTAAGGAACTACTAGCGTGTTTTTGAAACCACGTCTATGAACATTGGCATTTGACATATTGGTTACAAGTAAAATGACATGTGTTTCAGTGGTGTTTGGAATTCAGTTTCTAATGGATGAAATACGGGACGAGATGTTCTATAAAAGTATTTCATTATGAGAGCCTTTTTAAAGCTAAATCAATAAAATTTCGGATTTCGATTCTCAGTTCGAAATTTAAAAAAAAAGTCATTTGTCACTGGTTTTAGAAATTCAACAGCTATTATGCTGCAATTTGTGGTAAAAGCTTTTAAGGAAATATATCATTATGCAAGCATTTATGGAGCTAAGTCTATGAAAATTTGTATGTAGCTTCTCTAAGAATTAAGAAATACACATGTCTCTGTTTTTGGAAATTCAGCCCCCCAAGGAGTAAAATAGGGGTTGAAACGTTTTATGAAAGTATTTCATTGCGAAAGAATTTTTATAGCTAACCCTTTGAAAACAGGTGTTTCGCTTCTCGGTTAGGTATCAAAAAAATAAGTGATTCATTGTTTTTGAAAATTCAACCCCCAAACGACTGAAATGGGGACAGACTGATTCACTGACCCATCATCGACGTGCCCAAGCTGCTAACCAAAAAAACTTCAAATTTGGTATGAATCTTATACTGTGGGAACCATTTCACAAGTGACAGGGTGCAATAGTGGATAAAACGGTTTCTGATAGCTTTTAACTGTGAAGGCAATTTTGAAGTTTGAATTACGAAAACTGATATTTGGTTTCTCAGCCAGAAACAAAAAAGTATGTGTTCAGCATTTTTAGAAATCCAACCACTAAGGGCGTAAAACAGAGGATGAAAGTTTTCTGAAAATAAATCTTTACTGAAGAAATACTAAATCATTTTGAAAGCTACATCTACGAAAATTGGTATTTGGAGTCTCAGTTAGATATAGAATAATATGTGTTTCAGTGTTCTTCGAAATTCGATACCGAAGGGGATGAAATACGGGGTGAAAATTTTAAGAAAATATTTCGTTATTTAAAAAAAATTAAGTTAATTCTATGAAAACTTGTACTCGTATTTTAGTTCTCGGTTAGAATTAAGGAATTTGGTATTAGAGGATGAATGTTTTTACGGAAATATCTCCACAAGAACAAGAAAGGCATGAGTAAAGGCCATATAGGATCTCAGCTACTAGAATCGCTTTTCGGTCAGTAGTACATTGGGAAAAGTCCATGCTTCTATGGCGTGAATTGGCGTGAAAAGTAAAGAAAGTAATGCAATTTGTGAACAACAAAAAATTCTATTCAAGGAAAACGAAAGGAAAAAAAATCCATACAGGCCATAAAATCTACACGAGTGAAGCAACGGACGCTAAGCTAGTAATACAGAAGAGGGAAAAATGTATTGTCCCAAAGGTTGTCTACAACTAGTATAGAAACCAGACTCTAGTTATGAGAGCGTATCTCAATTGTTATGCAGTCTTTTCACTGACAAAGCTAGAAAGGAATCCAATGAGAAATTACGGAAGAAATTTTAATTTCGTAGAGCAGTAATAAAATCTTTGAGGATTGACGTAAGCAGCACAATTCTCTCAGAGAGAGCGAAAGATATGGGAGAGTTGTTGAATGGACTGGATACTGTCTAAAAGACGTTATAAGATGGACATCAAGAAAAGCAAAACGAAGGCGATTTAATGTAGTCGAATTAAACCAGGTGAGGCTTACGAAATTGTTTTAGAACTAGTGACAGTAAAAGCAGCAAATGAATTTTCCTATTTTTGCAGTAAAATAGCCCATGACGAGCAAAGCACATATAATATAAAACACAAACTGGCAACAGCAAGAAAAAACGTTTCTGAAAAAAGAGAAATTTGTTAACAGTGAATATAAATGTGTTAGGAGATCTTTTCAAAAAGTATTTCGAGTGTACCTTTGCACCAAAGTGGAGCTTGAAAGATAAACATTTAAGACAAGTGAAGCGAAATTTTGAGACGTAACGCTACAGAAGAATCTGAAGATCAGGTGTTGAAATAGAATAACAAATGAGAAGGCATGAAATCGAATCTGGGCGAAAAGACATTTCTGGAACTATTTGTATGAAAGGTAATTCGAGACACCCTTAGGCATGAAGACATCTAAAGTTTCGTAACGAATGGAAATGTGGAATCTAAAAATTATAGGGCGAAAAACCGTGGCTTCAATACAGCAATCTTAAAATGGATGCAAGATGTAGTAGTTCCGCAGAGATGAAAAGGCTTGCACAGGGTAGACTGGTGCGGAAAACTACAGAAAATTAGTCTTCAGATTGAGGAACACGGCAAGAGCAATCACTATTGTGTACAACTGATGTACTTTCAGTATCATAATCTTAATTTACTAATGCTGTCGGGTTAGATTTAATGTTGGAAGATCATGTACTTGTATAAATACACTAGTATCCAAAATTAAAGCAAGCAACCGCTATTTCCCCATCCTGTGTCTAATTAACGATAAATTTTTATTTATTTATTTATTTATTTATTTATTTGGCCATCAGTCTTCTGACTTGTTTGATGTGGCCCGCCACGAATCCCTCTCCTGTGCGAACCTCTTCATTTCCGAGTAGCACTTGCAACTGACGTCCTCAATTATTTGGTGGATGTTTTCCAATGTCTGTCTTTCTCTACAGTTTTTGCCTTCTACAGTTCCCTCTAGTACCATGGAAGTCATTCCCTCACGTCTTAACAGATGAGCAAGCATCCTGCCCCTTCACTTACCAGTGTTTTCCACATATTCCTTTCTTTTCCTATTCTGCACACAACCTCCTCATTCCTTACCCTGTCAGTCCAACAAATTTTCTACATTCGTCTGTAGCACCACAACTCAAATGCTGTGATTCTCCTTTGTTCCCGTTTACCCACAGCCCATGTTTCACTACCACACTATGCTCTACTCCAGACGAAAATTCTCAGATAATTCTTCCTCAAATTAAAGCCGACATTTCCTATTAGCAGACTTCTCTTGGCCAGGAATGCACTTTTTACAATTGCCAGTCTGCTTTTGATGTCCTCCTTGCTCCGACCATCACTCGTTATTTTACCGCCTATATAGCAGAATTCCATCGATCCTGATATTAAGTTTCTCGCTGCTCTCATTTCTACTACTTCTCATTACCTTCGTCTTTCTTCGATATACCGTCAATCCATACTCTATACTCATTTGACTGTACGTTCCATTCAGCAGATCAAGTAATTCTTCTTCACTTTCACTCAGGATAGCAATGTCATCAGCGAATCGTATCACTGATATCCTTCCATTTTGAATTTTAGTTCTACACCTGAACCAGACTTTTATTTCCTTCATTTCTTCCTCGACGTACATATTGAACAGTAGCGGTGACTGACTACATTCTTGTCTTACACCCTCTTTAATAAGAGCACTTCGTTCTTGGTCGTCCTCTCTTATTATTCCCTCTTGGCTGTTATACATATTGTATATGATCCGTCTCTCCCTATAGCTTACCCCTACTTTTCTCAGGATTGCGAACATCTAGCACCGTTCTACATTGTCGAACGCTTTTTCCAGGTCGACAAATCCTATGGACGTGTCTTGATTTTTCTTTAGTCTTGCCTCCATTATTAACCACAACATCAGAATTGCTTCTCTGGAGCCTTTACTTTTCTAAAGCCACACTGATAGTCATCTAGCACATCCTCAATTTTCTTTCCCATTCTTCTGTATATTACTCTTGTTAGAAACTTGGATGCATGAGCTGTTAAGCTGATTGTGTGATATTTCTCGCACTTGTCCGCTCTTGCCGTCTTTCTATTCTGTGGATGTTGTTTATCCGAAAGTCAGATGTTCTGTCGCCAGACTAATACATTCTACACACCAACGTGAATAGGGGTATCGTTGCCACTTCGCCCAACGACTTTAGAAATTCTGATGAATGTTAACTGTCCCTTCTGTCTTATTTGATCAAAATTCCTCCAAAGCTCTTTTAAACTCTGTTTCTAATAGCGGGTTCCCTATCTCTTCTAAATCGACTCCTGTTTCTTGTTCTATCACATTAGACAAATCTTCCCCCTCATAGAGGCATTAAATGTATTCTTGCCACCTATCCGCTCCCTCGTTTGCATTTACCAGTGGCATTCCCGTTGGACGCTTAATGTTATCACCCTTGCTTATTGAACCATGAGGAAATGGCACTGTTGGCTCTCTGCATTTCCTCGTTTTCAATTACAGACCACATGTCCTGTGGATTCACGTTAGGTGCCTTTAATGCAGTCCTTTTCATTGCATTTTGCATCATATCGTTGATCACTGCTGATTGCTTTGCGTTTAGGGACAGTTTCCCACCTCTAGGACAAGAGAGTTCCCTGAACTTCTGTCCGCTCCTCCGCCCTCTTTGACAAGGCCGTTGGCAGAATGAGGGTGACTTCTTATGCCGGAAGTCTTCGGCCGCCAATGCTGATTATTAATCAATCTTTAAGCAGTGGCGAGATTCGAACACGGGACCTAAGGCGTTTTGAGTACGAATCAAAGACTTTACCCGAAGGCCATGGGTCAGTTTATACAATCTGTCGACAAATGTCTGTGTGATCGTTGTCAACTTACAATCACGCCAACGATGTTGTCAGGGCACCTGTCAGAGGGGATAGTATTTGCTGGGAAGTTCCACATCCGCAATCGTTGTGTAAACAGCCACTGACTATGCATGCAGTATGACATAGAGAAGACGACTACCAGACTGTCTGGGGTGAAGAGCACTAGGAGGACTGGGAACAGGACAGTCGTAAACTGATGTGACCCGATGGTTTAATGTGATTCATTGTGTTGTGTCTCTTTTGTGGCGACACTTTATACAGACCGAAACTGTACTAAGACCAGTGCAGGGCCGACTACGTGTGAGGTCAACAGAGAAGACCGTTATTTGGCGGTAAGGGTGTTACGCAGCAAAGTCAAGCGCTGGCACAGCAGTCGGGAACGAGAGAGCAGAGAGGGCTATGAAGAAGACATCAGACAATTGCACGCTGACAGACCCCTCGCCTGGACGACAAGTCGACAGAAACGGCCTCTCTGCGGAGAGAACAGGCCACGGCCCAGTTCTACGGAAACTTCACAACTATCGGCCTGAATAGAAGATTCAACTGAATTACTCCATTTATATTAGGTATTGTGTATACTGAAGAGACATCTTATGTGCATATCGCTATTTGCTTGCGACACTTTTGTGTTATTGCCAAAGTTAATTATTGTCATTGTTCATTTCCTAATAAAACTCATTAATACGACTTGTTTGAATGATGTCTAGTGATCTAAGAAGGCAGGCTTCCTAAACCGCACGTATTTCCCACATATTTGACGTCACGGCAGGATTCAACACTTGGCGACAAGTCTTAAGAAGACCCCAGTGCCTGGCGGCCATGGAGTTTCTCTTTGTGTTTTGCTGTCGCCTTAATGCTACCTTATCTTTTCTTTACAGGGGTGTGTTTACTTACTTTAACAGTATCTCGTATAGCATTTTTTCTATTCAGTGTTTCCAGGTGAGCGTTGCAGAAATTTTCTTTGCTTGTGTGCATTTTTTATTGCTTGTCTTGTCTGTTGGCAAACCACCTCACCCACCCCTTGCTCAGACACCTCAGCTGCAACCGGTAGATGCAATGTAGGTAACACTGCTGTTTCAGTTTCAGACGCAACAAATCTCCACGCTGCTAAATATGGTACATCACCTCCTGGTGAACCAATCTACCAGCACAGTGCCACAGGCAACGATGGTAGCTCCGAACGAAAAAGACGAGGAGTGGCTTGAGTGGTGGCAACAGTATGAAGCCCACGTAATTGCTCACGTTTTACCAGGTACTGTGCAACTACAGTACATTTTGTCAATGGTAGGAAGTGTAGCGTTTCGCCTCGTTCAGAAATTATTCCCTAACGCTACTCTGAGTGAACTTTCCTATGATCAGGTTGTAGATACGTATACGTAACTAGCTATTACGACCAACAAGTGAATGTAGTGGCAGTAGCTACCAGTTCTTTCGTTTCAAGAAACGGTCACAACAAACTTATCGCGAGTGGGTAATACATTTGCAGGGTACGACGAGGATATGCAAATTCAAATGTGCATGTGGTGCTTTCCACTCTGATGTTATGTTGCGTGATATGATCGTGAACAATGTCACTGATGTCAGAGCTAGAGAACAGATCTTAAGACGGTCCTATGCATCATTTCAACATGTAGAGCAAATACCAGATCAGTACGATTCAGGTGACGTGTCGGCTGATAAATTTGAGCAGCCACCAATTAAGTCGTCCCTCGCTTGCGAGCGGCCCAGTAGGCAGTGACAACATGCATGGACCAGGATGCATAAACAGTTCTCCAAGCTGCGTAAGCAGCTCTCTAAACAGGCGAACGGAATTAAGTCACGTCCTCGGTGTTTTTCATGGACAAACGCCAAGACCGCGCGTCCCGACAAGCACAGTGCTACGCTTGTGGCAAGAAAGGTCAAGCACAATCCCCATGGTTGCAATGGAAGAAACGTAAGAATTCTGCGCACTCACAAAAGTCTAGTCACAGGGCCCATGTAATCAATGCACCGTATTGAAGCCCTGCAGCATTCATTAGCAAAACGAGCAAGCGAACCGTTTCTTCAGTGCTACGACAGTCCAACGAACATTTCGTCCTTTAGTTTCTTTGTGGAAAATATGTGAAATTTCAGTTGGCCACACATGTCTCTGTTACGCTGCTGAATCGTAACACATATGACCTGTTAGGATCCCTATGCCTGTCTAAAACTAGCAACGCACCTGATGGTGTATAATGGGCAAGACAATCCTGTTCTCAGAAATCGTCCTTTCCCTGCCATGTATCGCTCACATACGCGAACTGTGAGTTTGACTGCGCTACAATTACGTGTTTATAACTTATTTGGCTTTCATTCGTTTGTTTTGTTTTGCTTTCTGATTAAGGACAATGAATTGTCAGTGACTTCATTCAATGCTAAAGACAGCGTAGCATTCCCTGAATCCTATTTCTGAAGCTTTAGGCAATGTTAACAATTTTCTGCATCTACATCCATATTCCGCAAGCCACCTGACGGTGTGTGGCGGAGGGTATCTTGAGTACCTCTATCGGTTCTCCCTTCTATTCCAGTCTCGTATTGGTCGTGGAAAGAAGGATTGTCGGTATGCCTCTGTGTGGGCTCTAATCTCTCTCATTTTATCCTCATGGTCTCTTCGCGGGATGTACGTACGAGGGAGCAATATACTGCTTGACTCCTCGGTGAAGGTATGTTCTCGAAACTTCAAGAAAAGCCCGTACCGAGCTATTGAGAGTCTCTCCTGCAGAGTCTTCCACTGGAGTTTATCTATCATCTCCGTAACGCTTTCGCGATTACTAATTGATTCTCTAACGAAGTGCGCTGCTCTCCGTTGGATCATTTCTATCTCTTCTATCAACCCTATCTGGTACGGATCCCACACCGGCGAACAGTATTCAAGCATATATTACGACGAAGGACACTTCGTGCATCAGTGTCCCAGTCCAGTATCGTTCGTGGGAAGAACGATTACTGGTAAGCCTTTGAGTGAACCGAAACATTTATATCTTCATGTAGTTTGAGATACACATGGGACGAAAATAATATATTCGTTGACTCTTCTAGGACTGTACATTCTCGGTATTTTAAAGCTGAACCATATCGCTGATGCAGAATGCCTCTCTTGAAGTGTTTCCACAGGAGCTCACTGAGCAGCTCGATTATGCTTTCAAGCTAACTAAAGTGAACCCACACTTATCCCAAATCATTCATTACGTTCGTCTGTACGTATAAAGTTTTATTTCATACAAGCATTTACAACTGCAAAATATATTGGACCGACCTGAACGGCAACGTTAGTGAAAGGCGTATTATACGGCCTCAAATAATCTATGGTCTGGTGTGAACCGCAAAGAAATTATGGTGCAACAATTGACAACCTAAGCAACAATTTTATAAAAATGGAACAATTAGCATCGTTTTTGACACAGGTCGTGGGAGATGAGACGTTTTATTTTATGAAGCATTACTACTTTTTGTCCTCTGCATAAACACGAAGTGGTGCATTATTTTCACTTAGTTCCTATCTGTATTTCTGTCATCCAGATTCGCTCTGCTGCTGTAATCGACCACTTCCGCTGCTCGTGCCAAATTGAGAATACGCCAATTCGTTCGCTATGTTATTTCGTAAATTAGCTTCGGATTTGCCAAAACTCCGTTTAATTGGAATACTGTAACAAGGTCATCTGTCAGGTCTAATTTCTGATGACATAACTGAATGTTCCGCAATTTGGCTACGCCAGTTTAATTTACATTTACGCCAGTTAGTCGATAAAATATATTTTTATCCTTTATTGTGACCTACCACGTTATCGCTATGGGCAAGTTCTACACTACAGTCTATATTCCTGTATATAACAAATCCTTCTTCTTTTTTAACTTATAGCTGTGTTCCGCATCAGTGTCCCACACCTATGCAGCGATGGCAATGTTAATTGACGGCGTGGACGGAAGCTCTTCCACGAAATGGCAGCATGAAAAATGTGATGAAATAGAAAAAAAATATTGTTGGGAGGACTGACTCATCATATGGGAAAGTAAAAGTAACCTTCGATGAAATTAAAATCAAGGGTGGTAACATTAAGAATGCAATGGGAATTCCACGTGCAGGTGCAGAGTCAGTGAGGTTTTAAAATGTACCGACAGGGATGTTGAACCATACCGATTCCAGGTCCGTGGCCAGCGACACTAGGTTTGCGGTTCGGTAAATAGGAAAGTACGGTAAAATAATCCTGGTGGTCTTAGTGTCACGCACTACACTGTGAGCTGTGTGACACGTCGCATTGTCCTACTGGTAGATGTCAACGTGTTGTGGAAAAAAATAAACTGCATGTAGGGATGGACATGGAACCCAAGAATAGATACATGGTTATGATGATTCAGTGTGCCTTCCAGAATAGCAGGATCACCCAGGGAACGAGAAGAAAACATTCCCCAGACCCCATCACCCCGTCCTCCGGCCTCGACCCATCCGACAATTGTTATACGGGCACACAGCCAATGGTCATCTGTCGAATGGAGCATAAATGTGATTGATCTGAGAAGGTCACCTGTCACCACTCAGTGGACATACAGTTGAGATGCTGGCGTGCAAATTCCGACCTTTGTCGCTGAAGAACCGCAGTGTGCATGGGTACATGAACCACACGCCTGGTGCGGAGACTTGCATGGAGCAAATTTTTCTGGTCAGTCGTTGCGGATATACTGTTGGTAGCCCCTTGGATCATCCGGCAGGACAGTTGCTCGACAGTTGAATGTCTATTTGCCCGTATCTCAAAAGTCGTCGATCACATCTGTCATGCATCGTCTACTTTAACCACGGTGGCAGGCGAACAGTTTAAAAACTTAGCCATTTCGAAAAAGCTTCCACCCTTGGAGCGAAAGCCAATGATCATGACCTTTTGGAAGTCAGATATGTCGCACTGTTTCCACATTTTGACAACGATTGCACTGTTTTCCGCGTCCCTCCGAGAAGATATCCTCCAGTGCCATATGTGTGTGGTTATTGCACGTTGATGGCGAAGATAGGCGGTGGTCTCATTGATGTGACTGGCCCCTTACATGTTAGGAAGGGCCTTCTGAACGTTTATGTCCTGACTGTAGCCTTGTACGTAAGTAAGACGCAGATAGCAAACGGTTAACATAAGAACAGATTGGAAGCTTCCGAAATGTGTAACTACCGGATGATTAGATTAACAGATCGCGTAACAACTGAGGAAGTCGTGAATCGAATGGGGAAAAAAGAGAAAACTGTGGCACAACTTGTCTAAACGAAGGGCTCGGTTGATGGGACGGTATTTGGGACATGAAATAATTGTTAATTTGAGAAGGAAAGGGCGAATGGTGAAAATAAATCGTAGACGCAGACCTAGGATCGAGTTCAGTAAACAGGTTCAAATGAATGTGCCTTGTAGTAGTTAAACGGAGAGACTGACACTGGCTAGACTACGTCGAGATATAATCAAACCTGGCTTTGAACAGAAAAGCACAGCAAAACAAGAATTTTCATTTCAAAGTAGTGAGAGTTTGACAGTATAGGACAAGATGGAACGATGGTGAGAATACAGCGCTAGATGGCGAGGATTATGTACCAAACAGACTCAGCCTGGGGCTGAAAACATTTCAGGACGATGATGACGGATATTGGAGTGTAACTGATATTATTACAGTTTTTATTATATTAAAAAATTTTACATGTCTCATAATTACTACTGTGATATTCTTAACTACAGTGTACTGTGATATTTGTCTTCACAATGATTTACCAATTTCTTCAGGTCCACTGTAGTTGTAGAGCAACCTGTCAGTTTTATACGCTGTGTGCAGCATTCATCAATCATTAATTAATATCAGTTGGTAGAGCGCTTGCCCGCGAAAGGCAAAGGTCCCGAGTTCGAGTCTCGGTCCGGCACAGAGTTTTAATCTGCCAGGAAGTTTCATATCAGCGCACACTCCGCTGCAGAGTGAAAATCTCATTCTGGAAACAACGCCCAGGCTGTGGCTAAGCCATGTCTCCGCAATATCCTTTCTTTCAGGAGTGCTAGTTCTACAAGGTACGCAGGAGGACTTCTGTAAAGTTTGGAAGGTAGGAGACGAGGTACTGGCGGAAGTAAAGCTATGAGGACGGGGCGTGAGTCGTGCTTGGGTAGCTCAGTTGTTAGAGCACTTGCCCGCGAAGAGCAAAGATCCCTAGTTCGAGTCTCGGTCCGGCACACAGTTTTAATCTGCCAGGAAATTTCATATCAGCGCACACTCCGCTGCAGAGTGAAAATCTCATTCTGAATATCATTATTACTGTTACAGGTTTGCGCGTCTCGTTAAATGTGACCGTGTTAAAGCAATGTGGCAGAATTAGGGGGAGAAGAGGAGGCTTCTACAAACTTTGTTCGACCCCTGTCCCTCCCCTCTCCCCGCCTAAGAGAACTGAGCTCTGGATTTGAGGCCGAATTCTGTTTGTAAATATGTAATCTTACTTGCTGAAGGGTGCGTGAATAGACTGTCCAAATCATCATTTCATTTAAAATAAGTCATTTTTCAAAGTGATTTCCTTAATCACTTATCATTTAACTGATGTATCGCTGGTGGGCAGTGTACTTCAGGATGCGCGTAGAACCCATTAAACAATTAACCGAATCCATTACCCGGTTGAACAGGAATATTCTAACCAGCTGCTCGTAATGAGGAGTACTTTAATCCTCTCTTAATTCTGAAGGCATTTTAGCTGGACGCTAGCTGCATTCTTCTTAATGCCCGGTGACCATAGCGAACGGCAACAGGCGATCGACACCAGCTGCGAGGTTCGCGCGACCATTTCCCTCGGAAGTGGTAGGGTGCGACCCCGCCCCCCGGTTCACAGGCGGCGGAAGGGCTGAGTAATTAAGGTGGGGTGGGCCGGCTCCTAATGAAACGAATATTATCTTGCAGCGGGGCCCTAATGATGCCCACGGCGGGTCCCGAGTCCACACGCGGGGCGCGTAATGCCCATTAGCCGCTGCGAGGTAAACACAACGACAGCGCGGCTCGCCGCGTCAGCCATCCACCCCAGGGCTGCCAACCCCATCCAGTTCCCGGCCAGAGCAGGCGTCCCTAATTGCGGCTGGCGGTCGTCATCCCGCCCAGCCGCCCTCATCTCGCCCCCTAACCCCAGCCGGCGCACTACGTCCCAGAGGACTTTCTCCCGCTCCGCTTTCCGCCAGTCGTGATCGAACTAGCCATCACCGAGGTTCACCAGTACTGCCAGCGCTGCCAGTACAGCACCCATTAGTGGGAATAGTTTTATCAGCGATCGTACAGACACAGAATTTGCTATTCCTAACCGTGGCCCATGGCCTCGCTCAGCTCAGCAGACAAAATGTGTTTCTAAACCTGTTAAATCGCTGCTGAGCGTGTAAGTAGTAACGAGAATTGCATCTGATATTATGAAGTCATACTGATTAATAGTACTACAGCAAATTATAATTTACAATCAGTACTCGATATAAATAGAATAAAAAAATGGTTCAAATGGCTGTGAACACTATGGGACTTAACTTCTTTCGTCATCAGTCTCCTAGAACTTAAACCTAACTAACCTAAGGACATCATACGCATCCATGCCCGATGCAGGATTCGAACCTGCGACCGTAGCGGTCGCGCGGTTCCAGACTGTAGCGCCTAGAATCGCTTGGCCACGCCAGCCGGCATAAATGGCATAACGGCCTGTTTATAACATATGGTCTCTTCTGCTTAACAGTACTCATTACGTGCTGGAAGTGGTGACTTATACAACTGATAATCATTTTAGTATGATTTATTTTATTGTACGCCAGTGCAACCGTAACAAATTATAAATAGGCCCATGGACCTCCCACCATTACAGGACTAATAACAGTAAGATTCCATAATAGTGGATTTCAATAGAAGATTCAGCTTTAGTTTGTACGGACACGCCTAGTTACGAGTTACCAGGTGTAGAAACGTATTTTGCCTGCTGATTTGAGCGAGCGAGCGAGCGCAGGACTACTTACGTGACGTACGCGCCTCTGCCTGTCTTTCTCGTACGCCTCGTTCCTAACTGAATGGCGTATTTCGCTTCTCCTGTTACCTTCAACAACATCCAACTTCGCTCTTTTCCTCTTGTGCAAGACACGATGAATATACACTATGTGATCAAAAGTATCCGGACACCTCCAAAAACATGTGGTTTTCTTATTAGATGCATTGTGCTGCCACCTACTGCCTGGTACTCCATATAAGCGACCACAGTAGTCGTGAGACAGTAAGAGAGCAGAATGGGGCGCTCCTTGGATCTCACGGACTTCGAACGTGGTCAGGTGATTGGGTGTCACTTGTGTTATACGTCTGTAGGTGAGATTTCCACACTCCTAAACGTACGTAGGTCCACTGTTTACGATATGATAGTGATGTGGATACGTCTCTCATCGAAGGCCGTGGCGTACCACAGCTTCCTCGACGACGTTGTGATGGTGCCACTTTGTCATGCATCGTATACTTTAACCATGGTGGCAGGCGAACAGTTTAAAACTTAGCCATTTAGAAAAAGCTTCCACCCTTGGAGCGAAAGCCAATGATCATGACCTTTTGGAAGTCAGATATGTCGCTCTGTTTCGACATTACGACAACGATTGAACTGATTTCCGCGCAGCCCCCCCCCCCCCCTCCCCCCCGAGATGATATCCTCCACTGCCATCTGTGTGTGGTTATTGCACGTTGATGGCGAAGATAGGCTGTGTTCACATTAATGTGACTGGCCATTTACATGTTAGAAAGTGTCTTCTGAACCTATATGTCCTAACTGTAGTCTTGTACGTAAATAAGACGCAGATGGTAAACAGTTAAAGTAAGAACAGAATGGAACCTTTCGAAATGTGTTACTATCAGATGATTCTGTACGTTAGATTAACAGATCGGGTAACAGAGGGAGTCGTCAATAGAATGGGGAAAAAAGAGAAAACTGTGGCACAACTTGACTAAACGAAAGGCTTCGTTGATAGGACAGTATTTGGGACATGAAAGAATTGTTAATTTGAGAAGGAAAGGGCGAATGGTGAAAATAAATCGTAGACGGAGGCCTAGGATCGAGTACAGTAAATAGGGTCAAATGAATGAGCCTTGTAGCAGTTAAACGGAGAGACTGACACTGGCTGGGCTACGTCGAAATATCATCAGACCTCGCTTTGAACAGAAAAGCACAGCAAAGGAACAATTTTCATTTCAAAGTAATGAGAGTTTGACTGTATTTTCTGGTAATCAGAAATGAGAAGCAGCGATCTATTTTACTTGGTAAGGAACTTTTTACAGCCAAGATCACACAAATATTTTTTTTCCACAGCCAGTTTCGATAGAAACTGTTGTTATCTTATCTTCATCAAATGTTAGTATTGGCAAAAGGTGTTCGATGTGAGCTGTAGCCTCATTCCAAGTTGTCATATTAGTGGATAAAATGTAGCTCATTATACAGAGGTTTGTTAGATATAACATATTTACAATAAAAAAAATTACATTGTGCACGTAGCTCTTTCCGTGTATATAACGCTCACGAAAGATTGCAGTAAAATTCACATTAGCATATCTGTTTACAGCAGCTTGCCAAGTTTCATTCAGTGATGATCCACCTTAGACTGCATATATGCTGGTACTCACCGTATACGACATACAAGGCGGATCATCAACGAATGAAACCTGTCCAGATAACGTAAACAGATATGCTAATGTACAATATACTATTTATTGTATTTTTAAACTAAGGAATTATCTGCGAGTGCTACATATAAGGAAATGGCCATGTGCAGAAGGTGCTTTTTGATTTTAAATGTTTTATAGCTCACAAATCTTTGTGTAATCTGCTGTATTTTATTCACTAATATGACAACTTGGCATGAACATTCAATGGGCAATGAACAAATCATGTAACGAAAATTTGTCAAGATCAGAAGGTAACATAAATGTTTGTCGACAACGGTTGCCGGAAATAAAGAAGTATTTCTACAACCTTGGTCATAGAAAGTTGTTTACCTAGTGAGACTTAGCACTTAAATTAATGGCATGACATATGCACTACCTAAATTTCTCGTCGCCAAGTGCCACTACTCGCCCCATTATTCAAAAAAGGTAGCTGGAAGGATTGTAGAACCTACAAATGAGTCACACTGATAGCACACTGCGCCAATGTATACGAAAAGATCCTGGAGAGCAGAATCCGAAGAAGGATCGGGAACAAAGTGAGAGAGGAACAGCATGGCTTGAGACCTGGGAGATCAACCGCTGACCTGACATTTACAGTGAGGCAGCTCCAGAAGCACCACTATGAATCTGGTGTTGGCCTTTCTCAGTACAGGAAAAGGACTTGATAGCGTCTCTAGAAGGCAAGCTTGGGAAGCACAAGAAAAGAAGGGAGTGGAAACTGAGAGAACAAGCAGAGTGGAGGAGAAATGCTGTTTAAATCTGAGTTGTGTGGAAGTTCGGAATTAAAAAATGGATTGGTTCAAGCAAAGAAGTAGTGTGAAACAGGGTACTGCATTGTCATCTCTCTTCTTCATTTCGATCTCGGATGAAATAGCGACAAATATGCCACAAACAACTGGAGAAGTCAATGTGACAGTAATGGTGTTCGCAGATGACTTGATGATCTGGAGAAGCAGGGAGGAGGAGAGTAATGTACAGCTGGATGCTTGGGAAGAACATGCATTGCACTCAGCATGAATAATAGGTTTTTTATGTTTTTGTTAAATAATGGAATGCAGCAGATCAAGCAATGGCAACAGAAAGACCAAGTAAATTATTTGTTGCGCACAGGACCAATAAAAAAGAAAATAAAGTTTTGGCGATCTCTATAATAGTAAAGTTAACAAGAGTACAAGAACGAGATTTTCAGTAGAAAACACGAGATAAGAAGATAGAGCTCGCAACTTTCATCAGTACTCGATATAAATGGAATAACGACGTGTTTATAATATTTTGTCTCTTCTGCTTAACAGTACTCATTACATGCTGGAAGTGGTGCCTTATACAACTGATAATCATTTTAGCATGATTTTATTTTATTGTACGCCAGTGCAACCGTAACAAATTATAAATAGGCCCATGGACTTCCCACCATTCCATAACAGTGGATTCCAATAGAAGATTCAGCTTTAGTCTGTACGGACACGCCTAGTTACGAGTTACCAGGTGTAGAAACGTATTTTGCCTGCTGATTTGAGCGAGGGAGCGAGCGCAGGACTACTTACGTGACGTAAGCGCCTCAGCCTGTCTTTCTCGTACGCCTTGTTCCTAACTGCGTGTTTCGCTTCTCCTGTTACCTTCAACAACATCCAACTTCGCTCTTTTCCTCTTGTGCAAGACACGCTGAATATACACTATGTGATCAAAAGTATCCGGACACCCCCAAAAACATGTGGTTTTCTTATTAGATGCATTGTGCTGCCACCTACTGCCTGGTACTCCATATAAGCGACCTCAGTAGTCATGAGACAGTAAGAGAGCAGAATGGGGCGCTCCTTGGATCTCACGGACTTCGAACGTGGTCAGGTGATTGGGTGTCACTTGTGTTATACGTCTGTAGGTGAGATTTCCACACTCCTAAACGTACGTAGGTCCACCGTTTGCGGTATGATAGTGAAGTGGATACGTGAAGGGACACGTACAGCACAAAAGCGTGCAGGCCGACGTCTGTTAATTGACAGAGACCGCCAACAGTTGAAGTGGGTCGTAACGTGTAATAGGCACACGTCGATCCAGACCATCATACAGGAATTCCAGACTGCACCAGGATCCACTGCAAGTACTGTGACAATTAGGCGGGATTTGAGAAAACTTGGATTTCGTGGTCGAGCGACTGCTCATAAGCTACACATCACTCCAGTAAATGCCAAACGACACCTCGTTTGGTGTAAGGAGCGTAAACGTTGGACGATTTAACAGGGGGAAAATATTGTGTCAAGGGAAGAATCACGGTACACAATGTGGCGATCCGATGGCAGACTGTGGGTATGGCGAATGCCCGATGAACGTCATGTGCCAGCGTATGTAGTGCCAACAGAAAATTTCGGAGCCGGGGGTATTAGGGTGTGCTCGCGTTTTTAATCGATGGGGCTCGCACCCCTTGTGGTTTTGGGTGGCACTATCACAGCATAAGCCTACCTTGACGTTTTAAGCATCCCACTGTTGAAGAGCAATTCGGGGATGGCGATTGCATCTTTCAACACGATCGAGCACCTGTTCATAATGCACGGCGTGTGGCGGAGTGGTTAAACAACAGTAACATCCCTGCAGTGGACCGGCCTGCCCAGAGTCCTGACTTGAATCCTATAGAACACCTTCGGGATGTTTTGAAACGCCGACTTCGTGCTAGGCTTCACCGATCGACATCGATACCTCTCCTCAGGGCAGCACTCCGTGAAGAATGGGCTGCCATTCCTCAATAAACTTTCCAGCACCTGATTGAACGTATGCCTGCGAGAGTGGAAGCTGTTATCAAGGCTAAATGTGGGCCGACAGCATATTGAATTCCAGCATTATCGATGCAGGGCGCCACGAACTTGTAAGTCATTTTTGGTCAAGTGCCCAGATACATTTGATCACATAGTGGAACTCTGGCTGTCAGTCAAATTTGGTGACCGAGTTTCCTCTCAGTGCATCTGATTCCTAATTTACGATTCCTGAACTGACATGATATCATTGTATTCAAAACGTTTTTATGTCATCATGCGTTCGAAATTGAGAGATACTTTTTGCTACATTTTGTGCTTCACGTCTTTCTGCTCTCCAATTCCAACCACCATTTGTGGCCGAATGCATTAATTAATTTTCTGTCAGTAGATGCAATGTTTCCAGGAGCGCGTCGGACTGGTGCGCCAGCTGGCAGAGGTGACCAGTAGCATCGTGGCCCCCTCGAGCTTGGATCTGACAAGTGAGGAACACCATCGCCAGCCTTCACTGTGCCGTAGGGTAGCTTATATCGTTAGCGTCTTTTTTCGAAACCACTGAGCCGCCAAGCTAGCAAATTTTTAGAATCGTGCCCTGAGTGGTTTACATCACAAAGATGTTTTGAGATTTGTGTAGCATCAGTACTTAGGATTAGCACTGTAAACAGCTACAGGAGCAAGGTGATAAGTTTCTAGAGAGAATGGAAATGTTGATCAACTGCACCGCTGATTCCGTGGCGCAGGACGCAGCTTTGTCTGCAGAAAAAGTGCGCCTTGAGCGAACTTGCCAAGAAATATGTGAGGGTTAAGCTGGACTTTCCTTTTAATAATGCCCGCGGTTTGGTTTATTATAAGTTCTCGTTTTTTTTTTTTCTTTTTTTAAGTCATCAATCTTCTGATTGGTTTCATGCGGCTCGCCACGAATTCCTCTCCTGTGCCAACCTCTTCATATCAGAGTAGCACTTGCAACCTACGTCCTCAATTATTATCTGGATGTATTCTCGTGTCAGTCTTCCTCTACAGCTTTTGCCCGCTACAGCTCCCTGTAGTAACATGGAAGTCATTCAATAATGTATTCTTACATGTCCAATCATCCTGTTCCGTCTCGTTTCAGTGTTCACCACATATCCCTTTCCTCTCCGATTCTGTGCAGATCCTCCTCATTCCTTATTTTATCAATCCACCTAATTATCAATATTCGTATGTAGCACCACATCTCAAATACCCGATTCACTTCTGTTCCGGTTTTTTCCCGGTCCACGTTTCACTACCATACAGTGGTGTGCTCCAAACGTACATTCTCAGAAATTTTTTCCCCAAATTGAAGTCTATGTTTGATACTACAAAATTGCTCTTGGCCAGGAATGCCCTTTTTGCCAGGGCATGAAGGTCGAAGTAGAGAGGATATAAAATGTAGACTGGCAATGGCAAGGAAAGCGTTTCTGAAGAAGAGAAATTGTTAACATCGAGTATAGATTTAAATGTCAGGAAGTCGTTTCTGAAAGTATTTGTATGGAGTGTAGCCATGTATAAAAGTGAAACATGAACGATAAATAGTTTGGACAAGAAGAGAATAGAAGCTTTCGAAATGTGGTGCTACAGAAGAATGCTGAAGATTAGATGGGTAGATCACATAACTAATGAGGAAGTATTTAATAGAATTGGGGAGAAGAGGAGTTTGTGGCACAACTTGACAAGAAGAAGGGACCGGTTGGTAGGACATGTTCTGAGGCATCAAGCGTTGAGGCATTTAGCGTTGGAGGGCAGCGTGGAGGGTAAAAATCGTAGAGGGAGAGCAAGAGATGAATACACTAAGCAGATTGAGATAGATGTAGGTTGCAGTAAGTGCTGGGAGATGAAGAAGCTTGCACAGGATAGAGTAGCATGGAGAGCTGCATCAAACCAGTCTCAGGACTGAAGACAACAACAACAACAGTCTGCTTTCGATATCCTCCTTAGTCCTTCTGTCACTGGTTATTTTGCGGCGTAGGTTGCAGAATTCCTTAACTTCATCTACTTCGTGACCATCAATCATGATGTTAAGTTTCTCACTCTTCTCATTTCTGTTACTTTCCATTACTTCCGTCTTTCTTCAATTTACTCTCAATCCATATTCTGAACTCGTTAGATTGTTCATTCCATTCAGCAGATCACGTAATTGTTCTTCTCTGGCACTCAGGATAGCAACGTCATAAGCGAATCGTATTACTGATATCCTTACACCTTGCATTTCTTTTCCGCTCCTGAACGTTGTCTTTATTTCCGTCATTGCTTCTTTGATGTACCGATTAAAAATTATGGTGGAAACACTGCATCCTGTCTTACACCCTTTTTAATCCGAGCACTTTGTTCTTGGTCGACCACTCTTATTATTCCGTTTAAGCTCACGTACATATCGTATATTAACCGTCTCCGTCTATAGCTTACATCTATTTTTCACAGAATTTCGGACATCTTTCACAATTTTACATTAACGAACGCTTTTTCCAGGTCGATATTCTTGGACTGGTGGTAGCGTTTTTCATTTGTAATCAAACGTTCTGCATCCCGATTTCGAAGCCCATCACCGCTGAAATTTTCATTACTAATTAGCATTGGCGGCCGAAATTTTCCGGCATAATTGGCCACCCTCATTCTGCCAAAGGCCTTGTCAGAAATGGTGGAGGAACGAACATAGGTTTAGGACACTGTCTTGTCCTTGGGGTAAGAAACTGCTTGTAAAGGAGGACGAATCAGCAATGATCAACGGCTTGAGGATGCAGAAGGCGTGCAAACCACTCCCTTAAAGATACATAAGGTAAATCCACAGGACATGTGGCCCGTAATTGAAAAAGTGTCATGATGCGCTCTCCTTTGTCAAAATGCTCCGGAATAGTCACCCACTCGGATCTCCAAGACGAGCGATCTAGGGTGCTGCAGTCATGGACTGCGCGGCTGGTCCCGGCGGAGGTTCGAGTCCTCCCTCGGGCATGGCTGTGTGTGTTCGTCCTTAGGATAATTTAGGTTAAGTAGTGTGTAAGCTTAGGGACTGATGACCTTAGCAGTTAGGTCCCATAAGATTTCACTCACATTTGAACATTTGAACATTTTGGATCTCCAAGGGGGAAGTGCGGAGAGGAAGGTGACCATGAGATGATTATTGAATAACCACTGGAAGGAGAAGTTCTCGATGTCGAAGTGTGGGATGTCAGAAACTTGAACGTGCCATGGAAGCTAGATGAATAGGAAAATGCAAGGGTCAATATATATAGAGTCAGTGAAGTGAAATGGAAAGGGGACAAGGATTTCTAGGCAGATGAGTATAGGGTAATATCAACAGCAGCGAAAATGGTACAACGGGAGTATGAATCGCTATGAATAGGAAGGTACGACAGTTCAGTGATAGGATTGTTCTCATCAGAAACTTAAACATACCAACACCGACAACGATGGTTCCGGTATATATATCGACGTCGCAAAGTGAATATTTAGAGACATAGAAAGTATATGACGATATTGAGAGGGTAATAAGGCACGTAGAGGGAGACGAAAATGGGGGACTGGAATGAAGTTGTAGGGGAAGGAATAGATGATTAGGCTACAGAGGAATATGGGCTTGGGACAAGGAATGAGTGAGGAAAAAGACCAATTGGGTTCTGTAACAAATTTCAGCTAGTAATAGCGAATACTATGTTCAAGAATTGCAGAAGCAGGAGGTATTGTTGGAAAAGGCTGATTGATACGAATACATTTCAGATAGGTTATATCTTGGTCAGAGTGAGATTCCGAAACCAGATACTGGATTGTAAGGAGTATCCAGGAGCAGATATACACTCAAATCACAATTTAATAGTAATGAAGATTTGGCTGAAGCTTAAGAGATTAGTCAGGAAGGATCAGTACGCAAAGAAGTGGGATACTAAGTGCCTACTGAGGAATGACGAGATACGCTTAAGGTTCTCTAAGGCTGTAGATAGAACAATAAGGAATATCTTAGTAGGCAGCACAGTTGAAGAGGAATGGACATACCTAAAAAGTTCAGTCCTGAAATTGTAAAGGAAAACGCAGCTACAAGGTAGGTAACTGTGAAGAAACCATTGGTAACAGAAGAAGTAGTTCACTTGATCGATGAAAGGAGAGAATACACAAATGTTCTGAGAAATTCGGCAATACGGAAATACAAGTCGCTGTCGAATGAAATAAACAGGAAGTGCAGTGAAGCTAAGATGAAATGGCTGCTAGAAAAATGGGAATATATAAAAAAAGAAATGTTTGTCGGAACGACTGACTCACAGTATAGTACGGTCAAAACAATCTTCTGTGAAATTAAAAGCAATAGAGGTAACGTTAAGAGTATAGCGGGAATTCCAGTTTTAAAGGCAGAGGAGAGAGTGGGTAGGTGAAAAGAGTACACTGAAAGAGAAATATACAGAAGAACTGAAAGAAAATTGAGGATGAGGTAGACGACGACCAGCTTGGCTTTAGGAAAGATAAAGGCACCAGAGAGACAATTAAATATTTCGTGCCTCAGTCTTCCATAATTCTCTCCTTTCCGCATATTTTTCAAGTTTCTTATATGCTCTGATTTTCTCTCTGTTCCCTTTCCTGTATGAACACGGGAACCAATTCTAAACATCTATCCATTCCTAAGAAATTCACTCTCACTTTTTAGTTTTGATGACATTCATCAAACGTGGCGTATATTTTACATAGATCTTTCTCATAGCTAGTTATTTAGGTCTATGTGGAAGGTTTGCTGCTATGTATGCAGTAACCGTAACTTTCAGTATTGTACCATTTGTCTACGTTATCCCCTTGTGTTCATTTTTTCGGAACGTTCTTTGCGCGGCTGATGTTCTAGTATAAGTTCTAATTCAGTCACCCATTTCTTACATTTTGACAAAGGATTTCCCATAAAAATGCCGTTTGCGATATTTCCCAGAAGCAATTCACTTGATCCATAATTACAATAGCTGATCAAGAGAGCCCGCACACCCTGCGTAATGCGGAACTGACCATTAGATGTCACGATTTAGGGTTATGCAGTATTAACAAAGGCGAAGAGTATTTGCTGTCACTAGAAAAGTATAACAACTGCGTGGGTCGGTCAAGAGGGATCAGTGACACCAAACGCGGACTGGTCATTGGATTCAATCTCACTAACGAATCCATCAGACATATTTCTATCCTTCTAAAGCTGCCCAAATTGTCAGTGGGTGATGTGATTGTCAAATGGGAAACGGAAGAGGCATCTACAGCTAAACGAAGACTAAGCAGATTTCAAGCACTGACAGACGGGTATAGTCGAGCATAGCAGGCGGTAGTTGTAAACTGTCACGTGAATCAGAGGAAGTAATCACTTGTGACTTCCATAGTGTTACCAGCATTCCAACCAGCTCAGTGACCTTTCTTAGGGAGCTGAAAAGAATTAGCTCAGTGACTGAACAGCTTCTTACAAGCCACAAATTTCTGTAGGTTATGCTAGGAGACGCTTGAGGTGGGTGGTGTAAATGACTGGAAACGATTAAGTTGTAGTGATGCTTCACGCTATACCTTGCGGTAGTTTGAGGGAAGGGTGTGTGTTGGGCGAAAGCCTGCTGAACTTTACCTGCAAACTTGTGTAGCGCCAACAGTGAAATAAAGAGGAGGCGGTGTTACGGTATGGGAGTGTTTCTCGTGTACTCTTCTGGGCTTAGTAAAACTTAAATGCAGAACATTATGAGCATATTTTATAACATTGTGTACAGTGTACAGGTGAGGAACTTCTCAGAGACGGTGCCTCTTTGTAGCAGAATGACAATGTGCCCTATCACAGAGCAGTATTTGTGAGGCAATGGTTTGTGTATAATAACATTGCCGAAACATACTACCCTGCACAAAGTACGGGCCTAAACCCAATGGAAGACCTTTGGAATGAATTAAAATGTCGACTTCGCTCCAAACCGCATCGTCCAGCATCACTACCCTTTGAGGTTTCGTTTCTTGAGGAATGATCTGCTCTTAGACATTCAGAAGCCTCACTGAAAGCGTCCCCAGCAAAGTCCAAGCTGTCATGACGGCAAAGAATGGTTCGCCCTATATCAAGTCCACTAACACATATCCAGATAATTTTGATCAGAAGCGTACACACAACACGTTCAATAGTTCTGGCACCACTTCGAAATAAAATAGAAACTGATACTACACAAAAATTATATCATGTTAGTTTTCAGTACACATTCCTCCCCTTTCCACAAACTGGTCGCACCGAATGTGTACACACACACGAAAATATACAGTGTGTAGCTTCAATATACCAACAACCTTCGAGGGGGTGTAGATGATACCTTGAGAAAGAAATTGAGCATAGATACCCATTGCTGGCAACATTCTACAACAATACTACAGGCTTCCGAAGTTACAGATGAGATGCCTTCCATGGTGCTACACTTTCTGTGGCAAACGAGAGTCTATTCTGATTGCCCTGTATAGGCCTGGGAGTACGTCTGACCTTAGATGGCGTGAGACACGCCTACGACTGGCACAGCAACACCAAACGACATCTGTTAGCGTAGGAACTCACGTTTACTGCGGACGGGGGCGTAGTGGCAGATGTTGGACCCGTTAAGTGGACACACATTAGCGCTATGGGACGTTATTTCTGGACAGGTTCCTGTCTTCAGTTCGTCTCTCAAGACATCCTGTAAGGCCGCTTTAAGTATGATGGTATACTTTTGTTATCCTCTGTTTATATTGCTCCATAGATGAACTTTACATAACTTATATAAGTTGTACAATATCCGTTGCGCAACAAAAACGAAATTTCGTTGGTGACCATCTTATCCACATCTACTCAACAAACTGAAAATAAGAAGCCATATCCGAAAACGTCATTCAAAGAGTGAGTATGATAGTTAATGGAGGTAGTTCTTTTTCACGATGCCACTGCTTAGGTAGCTGACGGACTAATGTTTCTCTCAAGAAGAAGGTTTACATCTTGTTCCTGTAGAAGGTTACATACAGATCCTGTCTTCAGACTAGCAGCTACGCGATGTCTCCTATGTCAATATAATGCGTTGACATTTTTGGTGGTCGTGTTGTGGGGAATCGTCAAAAGAATTTCCTGTAATATTTTCTATGTACTTTCGACTTGCAGTTTCATTAGACAGGGGAAAATTGGATAACTTGTATAGCTTTCTGTTCTCATTTAAGTTGTGCACATTATAACACTAAACGATGGTGGTGGTGGTGGGTGTTTAACGTCCCGTCGACAACGAGGTCATTAGATGCGGAGCGCAAGCTCGGGTTGGGGAAGGATTGGGAAGGAAATCTGCCGTGCCCTTTCAAAGGAACCATCTCGGCATTCGCCTGAAACGATTTAGGGAAATCACGGAAAACCTAAATCAGGATGGCCGGAGACGGGATTGAACCGTCGTCCTCCCGAATGCGAGTCCAGTGTGCTAACCACTGCGCCACCTCGCTCGGTAACACTAAAGGAGAATCTCTGGCAAAATCTATAACTACCAGAACAATTTCCTGTTATTACTAACAAATATTTATGTACGACTCTGCACCTTTAATGATTTTTAAGACTAGAAATCAATGGAAAGCCTTTTGATGGAGCTATAATGTGCAGTTGCCAGTCGGCGGCAGGACGGAACTATTAAGTATATTCTCTCGAGAGTGCATTCTGATCAGAATGTGTGGGCTGAGGACTTTGACACATTAACTGCATATTTTGATTTCAGTCACACACCTTGAGTTGTGTATCATCAATGACTTATTTTGTGATTGGCCATTCACTGCCCACGTTTTGACTGAAAGCGTGTTAGAACAGGGATGCCATTCCTTTCATTTGAACACTAGTTACGAGTCCTGTAAAAAAATAATGGGTTCAGCACGTTACAGAAGTTTCTTGACTTGAGTGGCCGCTCGGTTAGAGGCACCATGTCACGAACTGCGCGCGCGCTCCTTCGGAGGTTCGAGTCCTCCCTCGGGCATGAGTGTGTGTGTCGTCCTTAGCGTAAGTTAATTTATGTTAACGTAGTGTGTAAGTCTCCTCAGGAATTCACAAACATTTTAACATCTTTTTGGAAAGTTTCTTGACGGGTGCTGTTACATGAAGGATGAATATTGTCAAATGACGCAGGTCGTCGTTTAAAGTCCAAGTCCGTCGTAAAGTTATGAGAAATCAAACCAGATGGAATCAGTGTTCGCAGCGTAATCTGGCACGTTTCTGGTATGCATGCACGGATGAATAAGATTCAGTATTGTTATAACTGTACGGGCAGCTTTAATTAGGTCCGAATAGCAGAGGATAACGCCACATGACATAGCGAGGAAAGTTTTGACTCCAGCATATTGTTGTTTAAGCTCGGTCTGATGTGAGTAAATGGCGCCACCAATTGTCTCACTCTATCAGTTACTGGCTTCAGCATACTTCCCCCATCGTAGATGCATGTTGGAAGTACGGTGCCTCTGGTTTGGACGGGACATCGATCATTTCAATGGCCTTGATAGGTGACTCGGCGAGGAAACCTGAGTAGGGTTGCGTGGTCGGTCAGTATCGGAAAATGGTTAACGTCCGATCCGTCAGACCGGGAAGGATGTATAAAGGCCCTTGGGAAGTAGTGGAACCAGCTGTTCCATGAGCACACTTGTGGTTCCCACGGAGTGGCGGCATTGTCTGCGGTAGTTCCGCCACGGCTGCTGCTGAAGTGGCTGCGGGGGAGGAAGAGGAGATTGTGGGTACCATAGCCCTGGCCTCGATCGCAGGTATTAGTGGATGGCAGGCCCAGATGAAAACCTGTACTAAGTGTCCATTGTGAAAGCTCAGTATGTATGGCAGATTCTTCTAGTGTTGTAACCAGAGTGGATAGAGGATGGCTGTAGGATGTTTAACGTCCGAACTTTTCGCTAGGTTCTTGCCTGTGACGCAAGAGTCCCGTTTTTAATCACAACCAAATAAATGATGAATTCGTCTCCTTTATTTAAAATTTAGACACGTCTTGTCTGCTTGTGACGATGACACAGGTACTGCTGTTACTTTCAGTGGCAAAAACTGCAAAGAGAGCGGAGGTGAAATGTGAGCTGTTATCAGCCACTTTGATCCGTGGCACACCTTCTATCGCAAACAAACATGAGGGTACTCTATTCGTCACTTACATCATCATTGAATAGATCCTGTTACATATGGAAACTTTAAGAAAAAGATCAACGAAAAGTGACATCGAGCTGATAAAGGGAGCCAGGGTGAAAAGACTTTTGGATGCGATGTTGTAGAACTGAAATTATATATCACATTGTGTGCATTACAGTCGAGAAAACTTGGCATGCTGTAAGATGCGGTTTTAGTTGGTGATGACGCTTTTTCGTTAATACCAATACTTATTAACGTTATAAGTAATAATTTTTAACATTAACAACAGTAATTACTCGAAGTAGGACGCATTAATAAGAGAATTGTTTGCAAACTACTCTCTTGAAAATAGATCTGTACAGTGGCAATATTTCAAAATTCAAATATATGTGAATGGGAAGCACTACTACGACGTTTTAAATTGATGAATATAGAATAAAGAATGTAGCTTCTTGATTTGCGCAGTCTTCCCTCCTGTCAACAATATTCCTTAAAAAGAAAGAATCAGCCGGCTCGAACGATGGGATTTTAGTCTTGTACATGAGATCATTTCCACAACTAGAAGTACATTTGCTTGTATTTTTCTGCTTCGATCATTTCTTAATTCAATTGTATACGTGCTCCTGATTGAAAAAATTTCGCCCTGCAGTTCAGATATTGTCATACTATCTATGTTCTAATCGCACGTCTCAGGAGCATCAATATGTTGTTTATGTTTCTAATCAGCATCACTGAAATGCCACGAATACCTATGCAAAGCATAAATATCCAAAAAGCGAACATTATTCTCCATTCCCCACTTCATGTTTTAGTTTGTCTACACTCTACGAACCCATATAACCTCAAAGCTCATGCATTTGGTGTCGCCGAAGTGAAACACGCCAAAAGTGTTTAGTTTCACCGACGAGTTGCGAAAACGCGCGGCGCGCATGATCTGTGGCCGGTAGCGCGATTGACTGCAATCAAGTGTCGTCAAGTAAACATGACTCTAGAAATGCATCAGCGTGACGTCTCGGTGATTCACAGGTGGCAGGTTGGGAGGAAGCGTCACCGCGCTCTGTATAGCGAGCAGGACGACTGTGTCCTGAGCTGACGAGCGATGATTCATAGCGAAATACAGGGTTGGACAAAAATATGGAAACACCAAAAACACGTTACATTATCATGCCTTGTACTGTTTAGGAATACCGATGGCACGCGAAACAGCTTCCTGTCATCCAGATATGGACGTAAACAGAGCTTTTATGGTTTCCAAGGGAATCTTACACTACTCTTTTTACGAAATAGTGGAAAGTTTAGGTAACGATGATAGAGGGCTTAGGGATACAGTATCACCCTTGGGGAACGAACGTTGTACCTAGAGATGGAGCTAGTCATCCAAACTGGTCACGTAATTCTTGGAAGTAATGTGACCTGGCACAGAAACTATGGGATCCATGTGCATGGGGGCTTAATTATATGTAATGCAAATATTTTTAATTTTAGTAGCTGACTGTCCGGTTACGCAGTCTCGTAACCGGTTGGCCCTGACTAGTATTACTCCGCAATCTGACTGCATATAATAACAACAAAGAATGAAAGGAAATTTCCGTTAACACAATTAATTAATTAAGTCCCCAGCAACTATAAAAGCTACGAAACAAAAACTACGAAACAACAAAACACAAGTGTAACTGTTCTGTGTGTGGAAGTGTGATTCAACGTACACATCTGGCACGGTTCTTCCTCAAAGACAAGATATTTTAAATACCATTTACACTGAATTAATTAGAAAAAAACTGAAATACTACAATTGCACATAGAAACCCGAATGACAGTCTAATACATGAACACAAGCCAGATGCTTTGTTGACTGAACCTGTGACCAAGAGGCATTGTTAGTTAGGAAATTTAAAAAAGAATTAAAAAAATGTTTTTTAGCTTCATATATATTGACTAAAAATACACTCTGATCATCACAACATCCCCATTCGAACAACATCTGCTGTCTAGCCCATAAAAACAACTGCACACGAGATGGCCTCAAATGGTACAGCTATCAACATCCTCTCAGCAAAGCACTAACCACCACAACATCTGAACAAGCACTGCCAGTGGAGGCGGCGGAATAAAACTCTTTGGCGCAATCTCTGGCGCTGTGACTCAGTGTAGCCACATTTCATATGCCCCTCCTCTACAGGCTAGAATTTGATGGTATTTTTGCCAGCATTGGTGGTGAAAATACCACCAAATTCGTCAACAAAAATGCAGACAAAAATCAAATATAATATTAATAAGTAAATCTCACATAACTAAATAAATTTTGGCTTTGCACTGAGCCTTCAATAACCTAATATATAAAATACAGTAAGGAATACAAATGCTTTCATACATGTGATTTTACAGAATAGTTTACACAAGTGTCGTTCAATCAATGGAACCAGCAATGACGAATAGGTGTAGGTAAGAGTCTCATAACATTTCATAAACAGTAAATACACAAAAAATCAGTTTATACAAATATTCACATAAAACCCTTTCAATAGTTCAATAAACAAGTAGGACTCCTCAGAGTAGTTGACAATTCCAGCAGTAGCACCCAGCAATGGTCAACAGCGGCAAATAGCAGTCTCACAAAATTTCATCAGCAGTATTTAAACAGCTCCAACAGTGGCACCCAGCAATGGCGAGCAGGCGCAGACACCAACAAGTGACATTATGTCAGTAGAAGCAGTTCCATTAGTGACACCCAGCAATGTTGAGCAGGTGCAAACACCAACAAGTGACATTTCAGTAGAAGCAGTTTCATCAGTGGCACCCAGCAATGTTGAACAGGTGCAGACACCAACAAGTGACATTATTTCTGTAGAAGCAGTTCCATCAGTGGCATCCAGCAATGTTGAACAGGTGCAGAAACCAACAAGTGACATTATGTCAGTAGAAACAGTTCCATCAGTGGCACCCAGCAATGTTGAGCAGGTGCAGACAGCAACAAGTGACATCATTTCAGTAGAAGCAGTCCCATCAGTGCCACCCAGCAATGTTGACAGGTGCAGACAGCAACAAGTGACATCATCTCAGTAGAAGCAGTTCCATCAGTGGCACCCAGCAATGTTAAACAGGTGCAGACAGCAACAAGTGACATTATGTCAGTAGAGCAGCAACAAGTGACATCATCTCAGTAGAAGCAGTTCCATCAGTGGCACTCAGCAATGTTAAACAGGTGCAGACAGCAACAAGTGACATTATTTCAGTAGAAGCAGTTCCATAAGTGGCACCCAGCAATGTTGAACAGGTGCAAGTAACAGTCCATAATATTCACTATAACTAAACAGACAGTTCATCAGAGTTTATCAGCAGAAATCAAACATTTGCAAGTGGCACCCACCAATGTTAATACGTGTAAGCATGAACAACAGTTTGAATGCACATACAATTGCTTTTACAAAATTATCATCAATGCTCTTACACTAAACATAAAAATAATAATAAACACACAAATGATATCAGATAACTGTCATATTAACTATTACAAATACACAAATAACAGTAAACCTATAATATTTGTGGGTGTCAGTGCAAGCCACAACAAACAAGTAAAATAATATTTAGGAGATAGGTCGGTACCAATTATTTGGGATTAGCAAAGGAAAACACACAAAACACACTCACTCAACTTTCATCCACATTAAGTGCTACTGTGTAATTGAATAGTGTTAACTGTGTAAATGCAATTCTGTCAAAATTTGATGTTCAACTTGTGTATCAAGTAGTAGTGGCACAGTGTATAACAGTAAATAATAGTTAGTCAACGTCATAGTCATCATGTCATGACCAATGTTTGCCAAGCCAAATCAAAATCTACGGTTGCTGAACAACTGTCAGTGTGCCAAGATATGCAAATGCTTCCTCTCTCAAAAAAAAGTATATACTGCTTAGTGATTTAACAAAGTGTGTGTCGAAACAATCTTCCTTGCACTTGAGTGTTCTAGTCTGCCATCTTAATCCTCCTTGTTCCACATAAACCAACAAAAAAAATATGCTCCTCACTTACTTTACCTCCTATCCACCAAACCTCCAATAATCATCAGAATCACATAATCTTAATACTTCAATAATACGTCTTACGTCGATACATATAAACCTTATCATCAATATCATTTACCTTACCTCTTGTCCACCAAAACTCCAATAATCATCAACTTCACACAATCTCAATACCTCAATAATACCTCTTCAATACGTCGACACACATAAACCTATCATTTACCTTAACTCTTGTCCACCAAAACTCCAATAATCATCAACTTCACACAATCTCAATACCTCAATAATATCTCTTCAATACGTTGATACATATTAACCTTATCGCCAATATCATTTCACTTCCATAACAACTCTTTCCTCTAGTCAGTCTCCTCGAACAAGTACAGATAAAATCCTAGTGCAAACTTCAATTCACCATCCCATACAATCCGGATACACAATGTCCACACACAACCTCTGTGTAATCCATCTGACCCATATCTTCTACTCATTATGAATCATAAAATACATTTTGGTTGCCTTGTCCATCATTAAATAAGAGAAATGCATACATGATCTCTAACAGCCTTTAGTTCGAATAACTTTCAGTAAGTAAGTACGAGTACGGAGTGTGCATGATCATAATTTTTCACAGTGTGTACACCACTTCAAGAATCACGGCAAAACAGAAGCAAACATGTGGAGTATTTCTTGTGTCAAGTGTCACTTGCTATTTCAATTGCTCACAAAGAATGCAGTGTAATAACTGTCAATGGTCTAAACCTAGTGGTATGTCATGTCGTTAGCTTCCCTCCTATTAGGATAAATTTATACAGCTTCCATTAAACCTCCAGCTCATGTGACTTCTATGAAATTCGTTGTACTAATGTCGTTCGTCGAATTATAGCAGTTCCTTTTCTTATCTTAAAAATATAAGGCACTAAGCGTAAGCAAAACATGCAATAGCGAGTAAATATACCATTGGAGAACTGAATGTCAACAAGTGGATGCAGCACAATTCCTACAACGAGGCTCTGCCAAGCGAACAATCTATAATTAATACCATAGTGTGACCTAAACTCCATGTTCGTACACCGCATATCAGCATTACTATATATCAAATTAAAGAATAGTTACGACAACAAACAGAAATGTATAAAAATGCAATCCATACGCAAAGCAGCGAATATGTATCTTACACAATAAACAGGTCATGAGCATCATATCAGCATAAGCAAATAAATGTTCATATGTAATCTTAATAAGTAAACATGAAGGCGCAAGCAGATAAATCACGAAGTATAACCTACATACATAACCATATCAGCACAATTAATCATGTGACAATTATAATTTAAATAAATAAACACAGCAGGCACATAAAAAAATAATGTGACATCAGTGAAAAAGCATAGCAGCCAAGCGATGCATAATATACATAAGTAACAACCCTGTTCATTAATCAATCATTGTCAAAATCAGATAACACAAAGTAAAAATCACGTAATCGCGAGCAGCAAAGTACGTCTAAAGTACGTACCTAAGTGGAAATATGTTACCTGAAAAATAAACTCAATTAATAGTTACCTTTTTAGTTTATTAGTTTCTTCTTCGAAATTACATTCTTCCTGAAAATTTCTCGATAGCAAGTCTTCTTAACGTCAGACACACAAAGAATGTTTCTGAAGTTCTTAAATATTTTATACAACTGTATCCTGAAGAAATACTGAACGTTAATAACATCATTTATCAAGTCACTATAGCTTTATACTGAATTTAATCAGAGAAATTAGACTGTGTATTTGCTTACGGCTGTCAGTGCATTCGCACTGAGCGCTCGATCAGCTGTAGGTACGCGTGACGTAGGAAGTAACTGTTTGCGGTCAACGACTGCCTTGTGCGCCGCGCAGACTTGACTGTTGCTTTTGGTATGTGCCGCCGCTGGAACACGGCGCGGTATCCTTGTATTCTCTGCGTGTTTACGTATAACTGTTAGTTTCTCAAAAGTATGTCATTCCACAAAAATTTTAACGTTCGATATATGATGTATTCCCTTAGAGCGCCGAGATTTAAGTTTTTCTTCTTCGACAGTGTTATCATGAATCATTTTGCGAACCCTATATGGATCGTTATAAAGCAGAAAAAATTTGCGACACAAGCCTTTTCCTTTGTGAGACAAACGGTGAGACTTAATTAACACCTTTTGACCAACTGACAAGGTTTTTAAACGACCAGGACGTTTAACTGATTTCTCTCTTCTAGCAGCCACAGATGCAATATTTCGTAGAGCCAGGTTGACAACTTCAGAATGCCGCAGTTTCCGTGAAGGCGGAAAAGGAACGATTTCAGAAATGCGATTTGTCGGTGCTTTGTTTTTGAATATCAATATAGGCGGTAAAGAAGTTGAATCATTAGGGAGTTCATTCAGAATGTTTTGAAAAATATGAAGATACTGATCCCAAGTTCTGTGATTCTGATGACAATAAAGACGATACAATTTATTGATTTCCTTCATCCATCTCTCTGAAGCGTTAGATTGAGGGTGAAAAAGTGAAATGAAAATTGGTTTAATCTTACGACGCCGTAGAGTACGAAGCCAAATTTTAGAGCGAAACTGTGATCCACTATCTGATATAACCTTATCAACATGACCCACTTCTTTAAGAAAATGTTTGCATGAAAGCGTTAGATACTGAACGAGCTGTTGCTTTGTGTAAAGGCGTAAAACACACATATCTTGATGTCAATTCTACTGCTACCAAAATGTACGCAAAACCATTAGTAGAACGTACCACTGGACCGAACAAATCGACTGCAGCCATGTCCCTTAATTTCGCTGGAATGATAGGAAACAACGGTGCTCTGTGAGATATAGTTGGCGGCTTAGCCTTTTGACATAATTTGCATTTGGCAAGAACAGATCGAATACGTTTTTCCATATTACTGAAGTAGCAATTGTCTCGTAATTTATGAAAGCATTTTCTGGGACCAAAGTGTGCATAACTGAAATGTGTATACCAAATCAATTTATTAACCCACTCATCAGGAATGCAAACTAACGAAACAGAGTTGTCGACCGATTTTCGTTTAAATAGAATATCATTGCGTACTAAATAATACTGTCTAATCGCTACGCTTTCCTTTCTCCTCCACTTCTCCTTAATGTCCTTCCGGATTGGATCCTTATTTTGCTCCTTAGCGATGTCCTGGAACGAAGACGAAATAAAATTTTCAAACGCAACACCTTGAATATACATCAAACAATAATTGTTTTCTTTGCAGTCCTCTTCAGCACTTTGTTTCAAACCCATAGGTGCACGTGATAAAGCATCAGCAACAATATTTGAAGAACCCTGTATGTAACCAATACTAAAATCAAATTCCTGTAGATACAGCGCCCATCGTGACAGTCTTCCATGTGTTAATTTTGTTGACATAAGAAATTCCAGAGAACGATGATCGGTGTAAACCTTAGTATGTCTGCCATACAAAAATATGCGAAATTTTGTGAAAGCCCATACAACAGCCAAAGCTTCAAGTTCCGTAATAGAATAATTCTTTTCTGATTTAGAGAGAACACGACTTCCAAATGCAATAGTTTTCTGTACTACAACGCCGTTTTCTTCTATCTCTTGAAATAAATGTGCACCTAGGCCTTTGTATGATGAGTCCGTCGCCAAACAAAAATCTTTAGATAAATCCGGATGTGAAAGAAGTGGAGCAGCAACTGAAGCATCACGAAGTTGTTCAAATGCTGATTGAGCTTCCTCATCCCAACACCAATTAGAATTCTTTCCAGATAGTTCACATAAACGAGGTGTGGCCAAATCGTCCAATCTAACAAAGCGTCTAAGAAAATTACAGAGACCAAGGAAACTAAGAACATCACGTTTTGTAGTAGGAACAGCATAATTACGAATAGCGTCTAGTTTCTCTGGATCAGGAAGAATACCTTCTGTAGAAATAATATGACCAAGAAATTTCACCTGAGAACGACCAAATTCAGATTTTTCCAAGTTCACTGTAATGCCAACTCTTGCAAAAATACGTAAAAATGAATCCAAAATTTTGTTAGCAATAAGAATATCGTCAACATATGAAGTAATATTGTCACGAAGATAAACCGGTAATATTTCCTTTAAACTACGAATGAATGCTGCTGAAGATACAGTAAGTCCAAATGGTAATTTCCGAAATCACTTTTGGGTAAAATAGTCATACCCGGTTATTCTTTACTGACTCCTTTTCTAGATAGATTGATAGTTGAAGAGTTGTTTTGATAGATGCAAAGAATTGTAAAAGAGCAGGGAGCGGTGCAGAAAACTAAAAGGGAAATAGCACCACTACAACTCGGGGCCCTGTGCACGCTATGGCACATATTCACTTAGTGTAGCGAATCCCCTGAGGACTTAAATAGCCGCACATAAATTCCAGTTGTGACTTAGTGGCCAATTTGGTGGAAGTGTGTACATAAATTGATCTAACCATGAACATGGGTATATGTCATTCTTAGAATTGCGAAAGATCTTAAATTTCCGAACAGTTAAAAAGTGTGTATAGTCAAAGTTTTCGCCTCGTGGCGACAAGAACCTACCGCATCTGACCCAGTTCGAATGTCGATTATTGTCAAGTTCGCGCGCCTGGCGCTCTCGTGTTGCATCTCGTAAATGAAACAAATTATTTTCTTCAAAACCCGCTGCTATCTGTGATTCTAAATTTCTTCTACTGTCTTTTCCTACGATTTCGCCTTCAATTTGTTTGACTTGCTTTCGTAATGCCTCAAATTCCCTTTTAACGCGTTCATTAAATTATCCCTGATTTTCAACATGTTTATTTATGTTCTGGTACTCTTCGGTTTCTGCAAATTGCAATGGAGCTGTATCATCTGAATCTCTATCCCCATTTAAACTAAGACTTGTCAATTTATCTGAAATCTCCTCAACTCTTTCCGATAAGTCACCTATTTGTTCTTTCTGTTTATTTACGTCTTCCGTAAGTGTCGCGACTCGGGTTTCAGTATTAACACATTTAGTAGTTAACTGTTCATATTGTTGTGTTAGGTTATTTATTCTGTCATTTGGTACGGATTCCTCGATTCTTTCAGATATTTCTTCCTTATTGTGTGCATGTTGTAAATTTAACTCTGAAAATTTTTGTACTATCATCCGATCTCTTTCTTCCTGTTCTCTATCCTGTTCCTTTTGTCTAATTTCTATTGAAATTAATCTATTATTGTGAGCATTCAAAATCGGTTGTACTTCTTCTCAAATTTCTTTCTTTAATTCATCTTTCATGTTTTTAAAACATGTCCCTATTCGTGATTCTAACCGTGATTCCATTGTTCCCATATCAGTTTTAATTGTTCCTATTTGTGATCCCAGTGAGTCTAACCGCGTTTCCATTGTTCCCATATCAGTTTTAATTTCAGATCGTAACTGTGATCTCACTGTTTTTAATTCAGAACCCAAATTAAATATTGCGCTCATCAACTGCTCCATATTAACTGGTTCGAAATTCTTTTCACCCCTAACATTTCCCGGAAAACCAACTTCTTCCGTCAAAGCTGTACAGCTATCTGTGTTCGATACTGTTCCAGAATCTTCTGTCGTTAATCTCGTATTCTAAAAATTCTTTAATTGTGAAAAGTTTTGAACTGGTTCTGGACTATTTTCCCTGCTTATTAATTTGTTTTCGACTTCATTATTCATCATACTGTTCTCCTGTGTTGGTGATTCGCCATGTTAACAATTTCGTTATTCTCCCTATCCATCATTTTTGTCTTTTTCATCGATCGCGTAATCATTTACAAAACATACAAAACTCGTCACTATGCGAAAATTACACACAATATGACACTTTTATCACCAACAATACCATTCACACGAAATGCTTCCCTCAAACACGATTAACGAACAATTGAAATCTTCATAATTGCATAAAATTGTCAAACGCATATACAAGCATCAAAAATTAAATTCTGCAAAAATACCATTAGAAGAAAGACAAGACAACTACAAATGTTCATTACCAAATCTAGACATGCAATATAGACTACAATTACTAAACTGCAAATTACTACAACAATACTACTGTCTGCTATTTTTACTATCAAAAGAATTCCAAGGGAGGATCTGAAGCAGCGGTCGCCACGTGCATGGGGACTTAATTAAATAGAATGCAAATAATATTAATTTTAGTCGCTGTATGTCCGGCTACGAAGTCTCCTAACCGGTTGGCCCTGACTGGTATCACTCCGCTATCTGACTGCATATAATAACAACAAAGAATAAAAGGAAACTTCCGTTAACACAATTAATTAATTAAGTCCCCAGCAACTATAAAAACTACAAAAGAAAAACTACGAAACAACAAAACACAAGTGTAACTGTTCTGTGTGTGGAAGTGTGATTCAACGTACACATCTGGCACGGTTCTTCCTCAATAAGACAAGATATTTTAAATACCATTTACACTGAATTAATTAGAAAAAAACTGAAATACTATAATTGCACATAGAAACCCAAATTACAGTCTAATACATGAACACAAGCCAGATGCTTTGTTGACTGAACCTGCGACCAAGAGGCATTGTTAGTTAGGAAATTTTAAAAAAAATTTAAAAAAATGTTTTTTACCTTCATATATATTGATTAAAAGTACACTCTGATCATCATAACATCCCCATTCGAACAACATCTGCTGTCTAGCCCATAAAAACAACTGCACACGACATGGCCTCAAATAGTACAGCTATCAACATCCTCTCAGCAAAGCACTAACCACCACAACATCTGAGCAAGCACTGCCAGTGGAGGCGGCGGAATAAAACTCTTTGGCGCAATCTCTGGTGCTGTGACTCAGTGTAGCCACCTTTCACATGGAATACGACGGTGTAGCTCCCCAACTCATCACCGAACCCCCGCCAAGGATCATAAACTCAGCCGGAAGTTGCAAACAATATGAAGCAAGACTCATCCGGGCAAATGACTTTCTTCCATTGCTGCACAGTATAGATTCTATGGCTTCGGCCCCCAGTTTTCGTTATGTTTTAGATTAGATTTCCGTAAAGTGTAAAGAGTGAATGTAACTTTTCGAGATGCTGATGGATGTTAGAACCCATTAAAATTATGTTATATAGACCATTACAACACAACGGTATTACCATGATCAGTTCTTTCAAGTACGTTTCAGAAATAATAGGGGTGCTAGAAAGGCCGAAAGGGAGGCATTGGTATTGATAGAGACCAAACGGGTTTTTTCAAAACAAGAACTAGTTCGGTGTCCAGGAGCAACTGTAGCTAAGCGCACATTTTCAACATATGGTTTCGGTTCATGTTCCCTGCTTGTAATTCTAAACAGAGGGCCTTCAATCTAGGATTGGAATGGATATTAATCATCACCTTCTAATCAACTGCTTTCAGTTCTCCACACAGTCTAAGAAAGCCATTCGGATGCCAGTGAAATTGCCCAGATATCAGTTATTGTTGTTTGATAGAACTGAACTCGAAAAGAACGTCCTAACGCAGAAATGTGGATGGGTAAAGGATGCGAAAATTTACAATGTAGAACTGCATATGGTTGGAAGTTTACCTTGGCCTGCAAGTCTGTGGCACTGGCTGGACCGCTGAAAACCTGAAAAACGTGTGCAGTAGGCTTGGCATGGGAAACGTAAAATCTTAAAATATTATTTGTCACAAGGGAAGTAATAACTACAAATGTGATACAGCACAGTGGATGTCACATCGATTCTGGGAAGTAGATTTGCGCTCAAAAATATGTGAAGGACATTAAATGCATACCGTCTGGTTTGTACGCAAACCACATCAGTTAATTTTCATTATAATAAATTACATTTCAAAACACAAGTTGCTAAATGAAACTGCCTGTACTCGATTGGGACCTTGGACTCCTACCCAGCATCTATGGAACCTGTTAACTAACCATAAAAAGTCTTAAACATCGTTTCAGTCAAAATTAAGAAACTGTGCGCATTTTTAAACTTGAAATTACGTAACATATGGTTCATGTCGGATGTTTACTCGAACCCAGCACCTAATTTTTGCTGATAAATAAGCACAGTTAAATGTTCGAGATCAAATGTTCACCAGCAGCGAGATGATTGAAACTGAAGTGGCGAGACGTAAGGGTTTTCACTTAGTGGGATTTGAACCCGGCACATATCACTGTCGTTTTCTAACCAAGAATAGATCTTAAATATCAGTTAATTCCGGCAGAATCGAGATGTATGCACGTCTGAACTAGAGACCACGAGATCTGTGCTGACTGGGTGTTGAACACGCCATATAATCGTTGTTGACTACACACTAAGAAACGTTAATAAATTCTTTTTCACTAATAACTAGGATTGAAATGTTTGAAACTGAAATGAAGTGAATTCAGTGTGTTATTGGGACTCGAGAAAGGCACTTACCATAATTGTTGACAACACAAAAACAGACATAAAAATTATAACTTCTTTTCACCTTTACTGTACTGTGCTTACGCTACTCCTTGAAATGACACAATGGAAATTTCAGAAGAAATAGAGGCTTGGTTTGAGAAATTATTTAACATTAATGACGCGTTTGGTCACCTCGGGTCATCATATTGATGACCGCAAACGGTGAAACGCTTCATTCATATTAAATAATTTCATAAACAAAATTCTTTTTATTCTGAAATAATTCGAAACTGATTTCTGTGGCACCCTGCCACAATGGAACGGATTATGAAAGCTTTATAGCCGGATAAAGATTCGAAACGAGATACGCGCCTTTCGTAGTGACATAAGGAGTTCAGAATCTTGGGGGAACAATAAAACGATTGAACTTTATCGTCTGAAAGGGGTCGAATCCTGTAAAAGGAGAGACCTGAGCTCGAATCCCAATCCAGTACGAATATGCTCATTGAAGGGCAAACAGAATGAGGAGTAAGTACCCTGAAACACTACATAACGATTTTCTCGTTAATAATGTATTTCTGGTGTAATAATGCCTGCGGGTGACAAAGTTTCAGCTTGCGACGACTTCCGCCTCTGCCACGACACATCCTGCATCCACTGTCCTGCGTCGGTAGCGGAGTGAAGTTCTGTTTAATATGGATTTGGAACCACGGTGCACCCTACGTTGTTCAGTTGATGCTACCAGAGGCGAAGAGGGTCCATTTGCGCTTGTTAAAGTAGTTGTCTGAGGAGTGAATAGAATCCATACGTTAAGTGTGCGACGTTAGAATCAATCTAACACAGCGCCGAAGTATACAGCTGGGCCGTAATTCTCTCATAACGAGTGATGCTGCACACTGGATGATAATTCCCTGACTTTTATTTCGTTTAAACCTGTGCAAGCTGTACTTTTGAGACTGTGCGTCATATTTCTGACTACCGTCTCAATGGCTATAGCACAGCACTACCACAAGCAGAGCGTTACGTTTGCTAATAAACAGTGTCGTTGAAATACGTGTTTTGGGAAAGTATGGGACCGATTAATTTTGGTACTACTAAAACATTGTTCAAAATTACCAAATTCTTTCAGTTAAAGGTTGCACTACCTTTCCTGAATTGATGTTTAGCTTGTTGTGAGCTTCCTGGTTCAAAATGGTTCAAATGGCTCTGAGCACTATGGGACTTAACTTCTGAGGTCATCAGTCCCCTAGAACTTAGAACTAATTAAACCTAACTAACCTAAGGACACCACACACATCCATGCCCGAGGCAGGATTCGAACTTGCGACCGTAGCGGTCGCGCGGTTCCAGACTGTAGCGCCTAGAACCTCTCGGTCACTCAGGCCGGCTTGAGCTTCCTGCTTGATGTTAATCATAACGTCAATTAACATGTATGTGTACAATGCAAAATGTTCCAGTTTTTGCAACAGTCATTGCATCCAGTTCTGTATGGGTACCTTTTTGTGCTCTTGTATCCTGGACTTATTCTATGCGGTATAATATAAACCTTAGCTCTGAAGGTAAGCTTAGGTCATTATTTCAATATCCATTCCATTTGATTGTTCTTTAATTGAGGATTTTAGAATGTCTGGCCAGAACTTTATATTTTATGATATACATTTGAAGTGGGATTTAATTGTACTTCTATTTCAACTATAAGTACTGGCGCTTCACTAACAAGATTTTTTCGGTACTGATTTACGAATGTACTGTGCTAATTTTAATCTTCCTACAATTGCTGTGTTATATAGGTTTAATAACTCTTAGTATTAAGGTATGTATTAATAAAAGGAGTTTATTAGTAAATTGCATCGCTACGGATCCCTATCCCTAAATGCTGCGAAACTGTGACAAAGCCGTTATATGTATACATCTCATTCGTTAGTGCCATTGATTGAAAATGGGGAGGCCCGTTAGCTGTTGTACCTAAGTCGTGAATTGCTGCTGCATGGCAACCTGTTGTTGGTGTCGTTTTTGCTGTGATTCTTGCTTTTGTTGGGGAGTTCCACGTTGTATTTTACCATTATCAGGAACCCTTGTCAAACACAGAACCTTGTGTCCACTGATTGAAAGAGGTTGCCTTTCCCTTTAATTGTTCACATAGGTGGAAGCCATGTACAGTTATGAGTTCACCGCACAACCAAAGTTTCTGGCTGACTGTGATTAATGCTGAACACTCTGCATTGCTGTAGTCGTTTAAAATCTACGTTCGTTATAAAGGTATGAGAAGTCCAGCAAGCCACGAATACCAGACACGGAGTTCAAGGCATGGCTCATCAGCTGAACGGTAGCTGGCCCGTATGTTGCAAGTCTGAGTTATTGTCGCTGTGCAGTGCGTTCTGGAGACCACAGGACCACGCCACGTGATATAGCGATGACGTTGCGATGGAGGGAGCGTCCTGGTTCGTTGTTAATTACTTGCGGCCTACTGCATGTGGCGCCGCTGGTTGTGGGAGAGAGCACATAGTCTATTTCTGTCAGTCGCTGGCTATTGCGACACCCATATGTCCAATTTGCAACGTGCGATGTGGCGCCTTTTAAAGAAACTAGACTCGTGTTCAAGAGAAAAAGCATCGTTGACCTAAATATCTTAAACAAGCTCGGATTCAGAAGATTCCTTTCTTATCGTTCCCTAGTATTTGAAGAACTGCGTCGGATCTTATGACCGCTTCGTTGATAGGATCTCGAAAAGTGGAGTTTGAGTTCAGGATCTGGGCGGCAAAACAGTTTGAGCTAGTGACAAATGACAAGAAAAGCGTGTTCGCAGTGAGCGGAGGTTTCCACGGGAGAACGAAAAATGCCCGCTTCCAGACTCTTTGCGAAGTTTACGACGCACGTGTGGACTTCCTCTGTGTGGAGAGAGGACCGTAAGGCGGGGAGCAGCAGCTGGCTCATGTTGACGCCAGCGGCCACGTACGGCACGGCAGCTGGTGTACATGGCTTTTGCAGCACGCGCCGTGACGTGACCTCACTCTGCTCCACTCCACGTCTCATTAGGCGGCACTGCCGCAGCTGTGGCGTACTTAAAGGCGAGCAATACGCACGAGAGAGGCACTTGGCTACAGCAAGAAATGCTACACCGTAAACTGCGGCACGGCTAATGTTAAAAGCCTGCGCAGCCGACGTTCCTCTCCGACATCAACGGCAGATGGACCTGTGACTTTCACTATGGTACTTTGCGAGCGGCAAGACCTCTGCCTGAGAGCAGTATACTGCCTTTTATCTTGTGCCTGAATCCAAATCTTACCACTACACTGAAAAGTCAAGATACCTTGCACACCTGCCTAATTTCTCAGAAGTGTTCCAACACGACGTGGCATGGACACGACTAATATCTGAAATAGTGCTGCAGAGAGCGGACATCATGAATCCTGCATGGCTGTCCATAAATCCGTAAGAGTAAAAGGAGGGTGTAGATTTCTTCTGAACAGCATGTTGCAAGGCATCCCAGATGCGCTCATCAATGTTCATGTCTGGAGAGTTTGGTGACCAGCGGAAGTGTTTGAACTAAAAACAGTTCTCCTGGAGCCACTCTCTAACAATTCTGGAGGTGTGGTTTGTCGCATTGTCCAGCTGGAATAGCCCAACTCCGTCGGAAGGCACACTGGATTCGTGAAGTTGTCTCCATCCGCTCGATACAATTTCAAACGAGACTCGTCCGACCTGGCAACATGTTTCCAGTCACCAACAGTCCAATGTCGGTTTTGACGGGTCCAGGCGAGGCCTGAAACCTTGTGTCGTGCAGTCATCGAGGGTACACGAGTGTGCCTCGCCTCCGAAAGCCCATATCGATGACGTTTCGTTGAACAAATGGCTCTGAGCACTATGCGACTTAACTGCTGAGGTCATCAGTCGCCTAGAACTTTGAACTAATTAAACCTAACTAACCTAAGGACATCACACACATCCATGCCCGAGGCAAGATTTGAACCTGCAACCGTAGCGGTCGCCCGGCTCCAGACTGTAGCGCCTAGAACCGCACGGCCATTTCGGCCGGCTGTTTCGTTGAACAGTTTCCACGCTGACACTTGTTGATGGCCCAACAGTGAAATCTGCAACAGTTTGCGGAGGGACTGCACTTCTGTTATGTTCAACGACTCTGTTCAGTTGTCGTAGGTTCTTGCAGGATGTTTTTCCTGCCGCAGCAGTGTCAGATTCCTGATGCTCACGGTACACTCGTCAAATGGTCGCACAGGAATATCCCCACTTCATCGCTACCTCGGTGATGCTGTGTCCCATTGCTCGTGCGCCGAGAACACCACGTTCAAAGTCTCTTAAATCTTGAGAACCTGGCTTTGTAGCAGCAGTAAACGTTCTAACAACTGTGTTATATAGGCGCTGTGTTCTGCCAGTTTACATATCTCTGTATTTCAATACGCGTGTCAGTATCGCTTTCTTTGGCGCTTCGGTGTAGGTCCAGGACCAACCTACCTCTGCAGAACTGAGCCCCAGAGCACTATCGAATGTGGTCTTCATTCACCTTCTGTTGTTTCCGGTCCACAGGCCGCTATTCTATCAACCCGTCATCAGCCGAGGGAGCGAGAACGTAGAGCGAGTGCGTTTGAATAACAACTAACGTACGACGCAGAATCAGTCTACTGAGTGATATTCCGTACATGAGCACGTATGCACCCAACTGCAGTTTTAAATTAATTTTCACACAGATGCAGGAACGTTTGATTATATGACTGATTGTTGATGCAATGTCCAGCAGACACCACACAATTTCGCGAATGTGATTCAGAGTGAGTTACTACCATAGGCACTGCCGACAGCCTTTTGTGATAGTACGGTATCTAATAATGTTCTTAATACGTCAAATACGTTTCATAGTTATCTAATACAACACATATTGGCGAACTTATAGCCATTTGGTTTACTTTACGGTATCACTTCGTTAATAATTCATTACGGGAATGCTGGAAACAAATGTTTAATCTATATCCTCGATCGATACGCGTCAACGCCAGTGACTGACTCTGTACGACAGGCATACCTTGACCAAACAGCACGTCACCGCCGTTCACACATTCACTACTAAAGACGCTTGTCACTAGGACAGAAACGTCTAGATGACACCAGCAGTAATTCCTGTTAGTAACACTGGGTGAAGCGAACTGAATAACTGGATAGGGTGGCAACATCGTCGTGCTTTCGCCAGAGAAACAGGGAAGGGAGGTAAGCCCGGTGTATACTTCATTACTCCCATCAGTGGAGTGCTAACGTACTACACGTCTGTACGCCGGTGTCCTGCATAGCACGTCAAGTGAAAATACGACCGGCACTTATGTTGGATTATATTTCTTTCACTTTTCCATTGCGAAGTTTATTCGCAGTGTTAGATGTAAACATCCCAATAAACCATACATCTGATTAAACCACTGGCATCTACACTCCTAGTGCTTACCTTTCTTATCAGAAATTAATGTGCCTTGGATTTTTTTTTTAACTAAAACTTTTCGTTCGCACGAGATGACTTGTTTACTCTTGTACATTTAAATGCCGGCCGTTGTGGTCGAGCGGTTCTAGGCGCCTCAGTCCAGAACCGCGCTGCTGCTACGGTCGCAGGTTCGAATCCTTCCTCAGGCACGGATGTGTGTGATGTCATTAGTTTAGTTAGGTTTAAGTACTTCTAAGTCAAGGGACTGATGATCTCAGATGTTAAGTCCCATAGTGCTCAGAGCCATTTTGTTTATTTAAATCTAAATCCCAAAGACAGAGCAGATTCCACTGGAGTTAACTCGCTGTCCTCCAAGTCGAGTTACGTATTAACAATGTTTTTCTGGTTCCTAAAAGTTTAATAAGTAAAGCAACATATTTTTTCTTGAAAGCAGATTGGTTCTACTCAAGATTCCAATGAAGCATATTATGTCCAACTCTTTTGGCTAC